>NC_056742.1:409728491-409738491 GCF_019279795.1 Protopterus annectens | reverse complement strand
TTATTATGAGCCAAATGCTATACATTGTTTTGCTGTAATACTCCTTTTTTCCTGTGAATTGGGTAAGACCAGTTTCATTTGCTTGCTACCACTTCTAACTGCAGAGCCATGTCTAGGCTGGGGCAAAGGGGTGGCTAATTTGGGTGTAAGCTGTCAGGTGGTGTGGTTATCAATGTTACATAGAATACTGGCATTGAAATTAGTATTGCAATATGGCACTGATGCCATGCCTGCATTCATTTATTCACTCATGTATACACAGATGTTTAAATTGATCGAATAAACATTTGTTTCGCCCCTTAACTTGAAACTTTGCAGGACAGAAGCTTTTTTTTATTCTTTTGTTCCTGGACTTTAGTTTGAGGGGATGCCAGTCTTGGGGACTGCTAACGGGTACCACTTAACCTAGCTACCAGCTTAATATTTCTTTTGAACGTAATCAAGTTTATCAACAGCAAAATGCTAAAAATTGCTTCTCCACAATCAGAGCAAAATGTGCAGTAAGACTGTTTCAGCTCGGCTCAGGTAAAACTAGCATGTTTTGACATTGATTCAGAAAGAAATTTTTCATTAAGTTCAAATGTCATGCTTTGCTTTACTTCCCTGCAATTGCAATACTTAAACAGTGATAAATATGTTTTTTTTTTTATTTCTGTCCAGATTTATTTATTTTATTTTACATTTGTTTACTGGGATAGTCCAACTGGATACATGTCCATTTTCAGCGGAGGCCCGGGGAGAAAAGCTCCAAACAGACAAACTTACATAGATTACACAAGAAGTTAGATAACATTAGAAAATATAAAACAAAGTAATTATGTACAATGGTTTAGTAGTGTTCCCTAGTGGGGACTCACAACTCTCATGGACAGACACAATTAAAAGCAAGAGACGTCAGATTGGATATAGAGCTTGGTGATGTAGTTGCATGTTATGATATTTACAGATTATGCTTTGTTTATAACTTATCAGGATTGGTACATAGGCAAAGTCAGTTCACTTTGAGTTTTTTTTTTTAAGAGACTTTTGGAGGATTGTAGGGTTATATAGTTGGGTCACCTTTTCCAGTATAACACATTTTGTAGATGTCCATTTACTTCTTTACTGATGGCCTTATTTTTTTATTGTGCATATTGTGAATATTGTTTATTAATTAATCTAACTACAGTTCATTTGCTCCATTCTGTGTAGGTTATATTGTTGTATCCTAATGTAGTTATCTGGTTATCCTCTGTTTTCTGTTTTATAATATCTGTACCTGTTTGGGAATCTTGAAGAGCCCTTGTGGCTTCCTGCTTAAGAAACTAATAAACAGAGGGCAAGGGAGGCTGGCTGTTGATTTTCTTATTTTGACAGTGCAATTACATTGCTTTTGTAAGTATTGTCAGATGTACTAGCAGTTGTGATAAAGGTAGCATCAAATTTGAATTGTAAACTGTAAAAGATACTATTTTTGCCTTATGCTGATCTGCAGTACTAAGAAATCAGAATATGAATTTTGTAGTAACACCTGAACGAATCTGTTTTATTTTTTCAGTGTTGGGGTGACAAAGATAAGTTGAAAGGACAAGAAAGGGCCAAGTTCAAATGGAGGGCAGGAGACTCATAAATTGGGATGAAAATGATGTTGTTGGTACAAGGTTATTGATGTCTGTACCTCTCAGTCTACGAATATTGAAAACCATATCACTGTATTTCTAAACTATTACTTTGCAGTGATAGGTCTACAAATGCTAGATCTGACTTAAGTGTTGATGAACATTATTTACTTGCATTTAATTCACTTGTCTAATAATTTATGCACCCACCAGTAGTTCTGAATTGATACAGTCCATAGGGATATAGTGTTTTGGATGCAGGCCTTCCCTAATGTGTGCAGCTAGAGATTTCAGGGATGCCGTGGATGGCCTTTGTGCCCTCTTCTTTTCATTTATTTCAGAAATTAATGACATTTTATTGACTGCTATGTTGGGCCGTCACATTTTTGCTAGTATATCTTTGTTGTTAAGAATGATGCTCTTATACGGAAGGTTTATCTGTCCTTTCGATTTAAATGAATACTGGAATATACAGTCACTGATTTTAAGTGCTGTCTCCTTTTTTTGTTAGTGTTGGGGGTATTAGTATCTACACACTGGATATCAATCATACTTCCAAAGCACTGCTGTAAAAAAGCTATAGTCCTGGGTTTCAAACCATTACTTGCAATCCACAAGCTGTGGAGCTCTGCAGGCTTTTCATTGTTAACAAATGAGTGAATAAGAAGTCAGATGTAAACTGTGGCTAGTTGCAGTAGCAATTGGATATAAAAAGGTATGAAAATATACGTAAGCATTAATAAAGATTTAATAATGTGTGGACCCTACATCTATGTCATATTAGAGGATGAATAATTTCCATCAGGGTATTAATATACATATTATTATCTGGTTTAAAAAAACACTCATCACTTCACAGCAGTATATTAAGCTACCATAAAACATGGACAAAACTGTGTCTAATATTGGTGGCTACCAAAAAAGCAGTTACTAGGAAATGGAAATCTAAATGAACTATACTGGAAGTAATGAATCTAGTAACAGAGATAAAACAACTGGAACTGAGATCCTTAGAAAAGGGAAGGAGCAAACTACATAGGAAAAAATGGGAAGTGTGGGACCAATACATACAGGGAAGGATTGAGGTTTAAAAAAAGGCAGGACCTAAATGAACTATGTGATGTTTGACTGAAACTGATTGGGTAGATTATAAGTGATGTATAATGTTTGCAGTTTTTAATTTCTCCAAGTCTTTTGGGTTTCTAATACCATGACGGGAATGGACCCCATTCCTAAGTCAAAGTACGATTAAAGTTCATGAAATTAGTATTGTTTAGCTTTGATGTCAGCTAAAAGTGCTCTTCGCAGCACCCACAATGTGCCCAGTAATGACTCCTCCTGCAATTTGTAGATTGTTACATCAATTGGTAACGTATCTAAATACGATTGTAAATTATTTTTTATAAGAGCAGTTGCTCCTACTACTATTGGAACTGACTGGGTATCTTTCTTCCACATGGCTCTCATTTCTGCCTGCAAATCAAGGTATTCTATGACTTTGTGTCTCTCTGTATGCAAGACACTGTAGTCACTAGGTGTGACAATTTCAATGATCAATGCTACTTTTGTCTTCTTTTGAACTGTTGGTATTGGGTGATCCCATGTGATATAAACTTCATCATTTTCTATGATTCTTTGTGTTTTTCATCCACTTTGATACCATAATGTTTGCACAATCTCCAGTGTAACAGTCTCGCCACATTTTTATGCCTTTCAGTATACAGTGCCTCTGCCATTAGTGCATCGCAGCCAGCAACACAGTGTGTGACTGTTTCCAGTTCGGTTTTTCAAAACCTACATATGTCTGTTTCTCCCACATGTTCAATGGACTTTGTAAACCAACGTGTATGTAGCCCACTATCTTGGGCTGCCAATATTAACCTTTCATTTCTTGATGTGAATTCACCTCTACTTAACCATTCCTGCGTTTGTTCTTGATCAACACAAGGCTCTTCCAGAAGTTTTCTATACTTGCAACTATATTTATGTTTTTCCCACATTTCTTGCCTTGTCATCTGGTCCTTCTCCTTATATTATTTCTTTTGCTTTTTAGCACATTCAGTTGCTGCTTGGTTTTTATCTACTTCTGGTTTGATTTCCATTCCTGCTTGATGTCAACATGCTTATGCTAAATTAAGCAGAGATATCTTAGATTTATTCTCCTCATGTTTCAAAACTTTCATTACATTTGGATCTTGTGAGGTCAGTAGATATGTGTGGAGTTCCACAATTGCAGATCTGTACATGTAAACAATTTCAAGGTGGCCCATCCCTCCTTCAGAACAGGGAATATATACTCTTGGTATATGCTAATTTTTATAAATCATATGGTGAGCATGAAGCATCCTTCTTGTTTTAATATCCAATCTATCAAACACTTTTTGGAGCCAGTCACTCATTCCAAAACTATAAGTTAGGACAGGAAGAGCAAATTGATTTATGGTTTGGATCTTGTTCCTAGATGACAGTGCTGTTTTCAGGATTAATTTAAGTCTTCTAAAGTACTCGTTACTGAGCTTTATTCGCATTTGTTCATGTTTTATTGCTGATCCTTCATCAATTCCCAAGTATTTCTACACTCCCTCTTGCTCAAGGTCTTTTATATCACATTCTTGTCCCAAGCTAATGTTTTCCTTTTCTAAAGGTTGCTTTTGCACATTTATCAAGACCAAATATATATATATTTATTTTACATTTGTTGACCGGGAATGTCTGACTGAGCCAAGGCCCTTTTTCAGCAGAGGCCCTGGGAGAAAAGCTCCAGTACATACAAGTATAACATTAAGTACATTAGTATAGATTTTCTGCAAGTCGAATACAGCTAAATCTTATACAGATAACAATTGGTTGTACATATAGTAGTTAAGCAGAAAGGAATATAAAGTACAAAAATCAGGTGTTTTTTTATTTTTTTTAATCAAATCAGACCGGTAGTTATGTGAGTATTACAGAAAGAAGTACATAGATTGAGGAAAAGTTGAGACTGGAAAGTTTTCAAGGAGGGTTTGAGCATTGGCAGATCCATTTCTTATTGAAATATTCCTTTAGTGTTAGTTTAAACTGTTTGGGATGTGCCTGTGTTCGAATCTCGAGGGGAAGTTTGTTCCATTCAATAGAGGGGCGGTAGCTATATACGTTTTGTCCTGTTTTAGATTTGGGCTTGTAGATTTTTAGGTCTTGGGAAGAGCTACAGAGGTTTCTTGTAGGAGCATAGTGGGAGATGATAGAGTGTAAGGCTGGACAGAAAGATGGCTGATATAGGATTGAGTGTATGGTTTGGAGCTGAGAGAGGAGGAGGAGTTGGGGCATTTCAGGCCAGTTTAAGTATCATAGTGCGAGACAGTGGTGAGATCTGTAGGGTTGTTGGGTTGCAAATCTAGCTACTTTGTGATATGTAGTCTGAAGTCTAGCAAGGAGAGAGGAGTTGAGGTTAGTAAGAATTTGAGAGCGATATGTTAAGCAGGGAAGAAGATGGGCATGCGTGAGGGCTATCCTGGCTTCCTGAGTAAGAAATTTGTTATTTCTATATAGTAGACCGAGCTTAAGGTGGGTTTTCCTGATACAATTATTTATGTGGGGATCAAATTTTAGTTGTCTATATAAAATCTACGCACATATACACACACACACACACACACACACACACACACTAATAAAAATATAAACAATTTAACAGCTAGTTATCTAAGTGTAATAATGTCCTCCAAGGTGGGACTGATCAGGGAAATAACTGGCTTTAAGGAATATAGCATTAGGCCTCACAACACCCCTGGGCAGTCAGTTTTTTTCCCCATAATGTCCAACTTGCAGGGTATTATTGTTTGCTTATTTTACCAGTTAAGAGTACGTAATTGGTCATGAAGTTTGAAGCTTAGCTGTCACTGTTTTATATTTGCATTTTGTAGTTCATCTGTAAATGCCTAGCTGCTATTTGTATTTTTTCAGATTAAAATTTGTTCTCATGTTAATTGCAGTGTAGTCCAGAGACTCAAGATACATCAATGCAATGTTATCCCCATATGCTACAGCTTAAACAGAAATGTAAGGAGGGCTAAGTGCAGTAAGAAACTCTAGTCTTACCTAAACAATCCTTAGGAGACTGGGACTAATTTTAGATTTATTTTATGAACCCATTTCTTTTTTTTTTTTGTTATTTGTTTTTTTTATTATTATTATTAAAAACATAATAGTTCTTTTTCCTTTCCATCTGTTTTCTTTTTTCCATTTTATAGATTTTTATTGTTGGATACATTACGACAGTCCTGTTTTCAAACAACCAAACATTACATGGCATTAAACAACAATTAAATACAGTAATATAACACAATGTCAATGAAAATTTATTTTGATTAATTTATTTTATTTACCATTTGTTTACCAGGCTAGTCTGACTTAAGTGAGAACACGTTTCAATGAAGCCTCGGGGAGAAAAGCTCCACAGATTAATGCAATAATTAGTAATACAAATTATACAATCAGATCAAAATAAGTTGCAGAAAAATATTCAGAGCTACAAATTAGACGCATCCTAGTCACAACCGGTTAAGTTTATCATAGAAAGATGATTGAATAACAGTGATTAACTGATTGCAAGGCAATTTGATTTTGTTAAAGACAAACAAGAACACAAATCAATTATATAAAAGTGAAAAGGAAATATTCACAAGTATGACGGTGGGGGGGGGGTAGCAGTAAACCACAAATGTGTAAGATGAGACTGAGGGGAGAAATAGACTTCTTGCTAAATATACAGGAGAGAGGAGTAAAAATAGTGAGAGGAGGAGTGGGGAAAAAGAGAGGGCAGAGGTAAGAGGGCAAAGATAGGAGATGGGGCAAGATGAGGTATTAAGGTGAATTAGAGAATAGAAGCTAGAAGGGAAGAATTGTTACAGATGTTGAGGAGGATAAGAGGTTGAAAAAAGTAAGTAGGTTACGTATAGTGGATGTGGGATGTCTGAAGAGAGAGATCATGAGCTGATAGTATTCTAGCAAGGTTGTATAATAAAACCGTTTTTAAAGTAAACAGCTGTAATATGGAAGAAATAGTCTTAATATCATAAGATGAGCAACGCATTTAATAAAGACAGAATGAGTTGCCTTTGAGTTTGTGTACTGCAGCAACTTCCATTTTAAAATAAATTAATTTCTAGTATTATTACTGCTTTTATATTACAGATTGATCAACTGAGGTATGTACAACTTTCTGTGATAAGGATTGTATGAAAACAACCCAGAAAGGTACTTCACTTCATCTGGGAAACTTAATTCACTAGTGAGTAGATTTTGCATACAATGATATGTTGGTTTCTGTAGATCTTCCGTAAACCTCCAAGCAGAATGATATAGCTGACAGTACATTTAGTAAATAATGAGTTTATACTATAACTCTGGCAGTAATAACTCTCTGTTGTTAATGTATTACTCATCTCATTTAATTGTACTCACACCCATACTGCGACTACGTATGGTCTAATGAGATTAGTGTATCATCTGGTAAATAAACACAAGTGTGTCAAGATTTAACCACAAGAAACGCACATGCAAGGATGATCATTTACACAAAATAAGAGAGCAAATATTGATGAAATTTGACTCATTTCATCCAAGAATGAATTGCTGTTTCTTGAGTTGGCACTCATAACATTGCTACTTGGTGGTTTCCAATAAGAAAGCCACAGAATGAGATTTATTTACATTGATTGTTAAATGGTCCTTTGGTGCCCATTTTTGTAAGGTATTACAGTCACTGTGTAATGGCGATTAGAGTAGATGAGGAAAGCTCTGAACTACTAATAAGCTGCTTCATATACTCAGGGGTACTGGGTTTGATTCCTTCCACCCCTATTTGCCTGCTGTGTGACTGAGCAAGTCACTTCACCAGACAGTTCTCCTGGATCATCCTTGAAAAGGGATAGTTGTGTCCAGTAAGCTTAGCTGGTTAACAAATGTATGAAATTAAATGAAATAAATCAATTAAAATAAATACATGTCTTTAACACCAAATCAGAACCATCACCACAAATGGCAATGTAGTTCCATTGGTACAAATAATGACATATAAATTCAGATGATGAGCTCTAATGATATTAAAAACTAGTAGAAAGAACGATCCAGAAATGTCCACCTGTAGTTTACGGCTCTTTTGTGCAAAGTAATATTCAATGTGGAGCACATTTTTGTAACATTAAGCCTTTCAGTTAAATTTGACAGTTCAACATCTAATAGTTTTAAAGAATTAATATCTGAATGGATAATGAAATCAAATAACGAAAACTCAAAAGAGAGGCAGTGAAACTTGGGGGTGATCCTAAACTGTACGCATATTCCAGGAAGGAGACAATAGCTACAGTAGTTAATCATCCATTCCATTTTGAAAATTACCTAATTTTTATTTGCTTATCAGAGCCGCGGTGGTGCAGCAGTAGCGTTGTTGCCTCACAGCAAGAGGTTCTCCTGTTCGATTCTTGGCTGGAGCACCTTCTGTGTGGAGTCTGCATGTCCTCCCCGCGGTCGAGTGGCGTTCAAAAGACATGCGTGAATGGGTGTGCCTTCGTTGAAGGTTGGGCATCGAGCTGGCATCTCAGCACTGTAAAAATCTACTGCCAGTCATTAGCGGACCGGAGTTCCCCTGTGGTGACCCCTAATCGGGAAAAGTCGAAAGAAGAACAACAACATTTTTTTGCTTATCAGGTAGGTGAGCTGGTCTTGGGTCCCTTTTCAAGACGTGGCCTGGGACAAAATGATACGATTTGCATGCATACATTAAACAGTAAATACAATAGTGACACATTGAGGAACATAGATTGGATCATTAAGGGTATTTGGTAACAAAGAAAGTAAGACCATAGGTTAAAGCATTAATAAGGCTAAATTATGTATACATTACCTGTGCAGTCAAGTAATTCATGAACTCTCCTTGAAATATCTTTCTTAACAGAGAATGAAGAGCAACTGGGCAGTAATTATTCAGCAACCGACTATTGTTATTGAAATACTGATTTCTTACAGCTCAAATGTAAAATGTTCGTTATATTACATAGAGCATTTCTCCCTGGAACTCTGCTGAAAAGAAGTTTTCTACCTAATAAGACTTGCTCAGTCAGGAAATGCAAATAAATAATTTCTAACACATCCCCTTTATTACCATAATAACTAAGGTAGTAAACTTCCAGATTCTTGGAAAATGCATTCCAAAATAGATACATAAGAAATATTTCTAAATGGCCAGGGTATAAAAACAAATGGCAGACTTTAATTTCTCATAGACCAATACCTTCAGCAGTGACTCTTGGAGTTGTGTTACTATTGATTTCTCTTTACTTATTCGGGTATAATCTATGAATTCTGGAGTTTGATTCCTGTCTCTTACTTACATTATATCACAGGATCAAAATACTAAACAAAATTATTTTAAAGTGCATACGTTACTTCCAAAGCTGATAACTCTTCTCAACAAATGTACCCAGATTTCTTGCTCGACATATAATTTTTGACCCTTGTTTTTAGTCTTTTATGTGTTGTTAGATGATGTCTTACTGGACAATTCTATATCACAGTTTTGTGCATTGAAATTAAGCATTATTGCAGCCCAGCTGAATCAGCTTGTCTTTATGACTAAAACCTTATTTTATGGATGGTTGTATAATTGGTTACTCATGTATCGTCATCCACTTTTTAGTAAATACCACGGGATTGATTTGTGACAGATACCCACTTGATACGTTCGATACTAGTTTTACTTGATTGGTGACTAAGCTTTCTGTAATACCATCATGTGGAAATGTATGGGCTGCCTTTCCTAGGTCCAGGTTACTGTTCCATAGTGGCAAAAATTGTATAAAACCTGCAGTCAAATATAGAAGCAGAATAATGCTTTGACTACATCAGATTGTTCTTTTTCTAATAACTCTAAATCTCTAGACAATTGTATTAAGGATGTAAATATTATGTGTAAAGCTTTGCACAGAATCCAGATCACATTTTTGTTGTGGAAGCTTGCAGCATCTGATTTGGGTCTACCTTTGTGGATAATTGGATGGCTTGGTAAGGAATGATTCAGCTTTGAACTGAATAGATATTATTTGTCCCTTTCCAGTTGACCTCAGTTAACCATCTGATGCCTGGCTGTCACTCCCATTGTTCTCATCATCCCAGCCTGGTACTACAGCTCTGGGTGAGGGAAGGGAAGTGGAGATTTTGTGGGTGGCTGGCTGGTATCCTCCCAGCAGAGGGTATCATAGGTGGAGTAGGAAGGAGAGATAGAAAGATATTGTTAGGAGGTACAGCTGACCTAAAGCTAGGAGCATCATAAGTTCCATTATGTAAACAAGGGCTTTTTCCTAGGCTTTATCCCCTCTATTCTGGCTTCATCCTGATAGGTTAGCTCGGGTAATAAGTGGACA
>NC_056742.1:409533491-409723491 GCF_019279795.1 Protopterus annectens | reverse complement strand
GTTTTTGATGCTAGTTGTTTTATGGATGTCCATCAGGTCAATTAATGCTTGATGTGAGAATGCTTTGTAGGCTAGGCATAGGTCACCTCACAGGAACTTGTAGGCATCTGAAAATATGGACAATGATTTGAAGTGGTCAGCGTAGGACTTTTCTACATTATGTATTCTTTTTGAGAGAAATAACTGTGGATGCTGCAATTGTTGTATATGTCTGGTGAAGTACATACTGAAGGGGGCATTGTACTCTAAGTCTTATAAAGGTAGAGGAAAACAGTACAATGGCTTGTTTGGACTTAGATGCTGTAAAAATGTTGGTCAAAAGTCAAATTTCTGTCCATATGCATTGCCAAATCCCTGACTACAAGGTCTACTCTCAAGGGAGTATTATTAAAAATCCCTGACTACAGGGTCTACTCTCAGGGGCATATTGTTAATGAGGTATTTTACAAGTGTGGCCATCTTGCTAAGGTATACTATAATGTATTTCTTGGCATTGAGTTTTAAACTATGATTCTGGCACAATTTGTCAGTGTCAGGCCTTCTTGAAGGATTTTAGTATCTTAAGAATCCATGACTGCTCCCAATTTGCACTCATCTGGAAACTTGCTCAGCCAAAGGCCCTTGATGTTAGACTTCAGGTAAATAGATGCAAAATAGTAGTGGCCCTGACACTGAGCCCTTGGGGACCCACTAGTGGCAGGCCTTTTAATGGAGATGGACTCAAATCACCAATCCTAACCTTTTGGGTCCTGTCAGTGAGCCAGTTGGCAATCCAGCAAGTAATATATGAGTTTATACCTAATTTAGTGAGCTTGTTAACGATGCCTGAGTGGAGTATTGCATCAAAAGCCTTGGCCACATTGGGGTAGGCATTATGTGCTGATTTGTCCTTGTCCATCAGTTACGTGACCTTCTCAAAGACGTTAATCAGGTTAAGCAGGCAAGACCTGATGCTGACAAACCAGAACTGACTAGGGTGCAGTATTTGTAGATTATTCATGATATCCTTGATTATCCTATTAGTCAGGCTAATGGATCCATGGATGGGTTAGCCTTGTGAAGTAGTATAATTGTTGCAGTCATCCATTCATTAGCTATAAAGCCCATTTGGAAGCTGTGGTTGAATAGAGATTCCTGTGGGGACCGGTAGTTCATGTTTTATGCTATTAAGGAGGCATCCTGGGATATTATCAGGACACATCTATGCAATTTTCTTTGTCTTGGAAGGCATCTTGAGGACATGCTCTGTAGTGATGGTTGGGGGATTAATTGATGTTGGAATTTCCTGAGGAATATCCTGGTAGGGGGTAAAGTTTGAGCCAAATTTGTTGGGCAAGATATTTGCTATATCATGTGATTCTGTATAAGCAACATCATTTGGGGTCTGGCTAGAGAGCTGATAAAATCAGCAAGCAAAGGAGAGTAGTATTGCTGGAACTGAATTCATCTTCTAGTCTTAGTGAGTATCTTCATGACGTGGACCCTGTTTTTACAAAATCTAACCATGACAACACTGATAGTGTATGTTTTATGTAGCATATGTCATGGACAGAAGTAGGTTAAAAAATAATGGGTGCACAAGTCCCAGGAAAAAAATGCCCAATCTTGATAGGTGCACTAGTGCCAGTACTGGAAAAAATGACAATGTAGAATCCTCAAGACACGGGAACATTCCTGCAATGAGGTTAAGCCAAGCTCAGGGGGAGGATGGCCCCCTGTTGTAGATGGAAGTAGTAGTCCACAAAAACTGACAGGTCAAAAAGAACCACAAAGATGATAGAGTGGACTGCTGAGGATAGCAAAGAAATTATGTATTGTTACTATTATGCAAGAAGCTCAGAATTTCCGGATACTTGTACAAGAAAAACTGCCAAAAGCTTCAGTTGCAAATATGTGTTCATTAATTCAACTTCATTAAAAACATATAGATCGAGAAACTAGAATCTTTGGGCCATTTGAAAAGAGTAGTGAATGAGGAAGTATGAAAATATAAAGAACAAAACCTAGATATTTTTGAAAGGTATATATAAAAAAAAAGGAACATGGACATGGGAAAGAGAGAGAGATTTGATACGGGGTAATATTTATGCAAAGGAGAAAGCCAAACTAATCAACACAAAAAAAAGCTGCTCGAAAAATATTTGAAGAGAAATACAGGCAAAGACACCCAAATATGGGAAATTTTACAATACAAAAAATAAGATCACAAACAGGGAACACAGAACAAAAGATCAGTAAAGTAGAAGTTAAACAAATAGAAGATAAATTTATGGAATAAATGCAAAGTGAAGGATTTAGTGTGGAAAGTGTAACACAGGTTACATCAAAGCATGTTGGAACAATGAGTCCCCAAAGTAAGGAGAAATAGGTGGAGTGGGAGACATCTGAAGAAGAACAACTATGGATATGAGAAAGAAAGATTTAATATGGTGCAATATGTATGCAAAGGAGAAAACAAAACTAATCAATACAAATAGGCAGCACCAAAAATATCTGAAGAGAAATACAGGGAAAGGCATCCGGATGTGGACAGTTTTACAATACAAAAAATAAGAAAACAAAGGGGGGAAGCAGAAAAGAGAATTAGTAATAGAGAAGTTAAAGAAATAGAAACTGAAGTTATGGATTTCTGTGAAGTGAAGGAATTGGTATAGAAAATCCAACATTGGTAACATCACAGCATGAAGAAACACTGAGCCCCCAAATTAGGGAGAAATGGGTGGAATGGGAAGCATCTGATCAGTTGCCATATGAAGATACTCTGGAGCCTTCAGCAAGAAATCAGTACATACATTCAGCTGGAGTTTTACATCAGGGAAAGGAACAGGAAATGGTGGCAAATCTGATGCAGGCAATGTTGTGGAGTGATAGGCCAGTGAGTTCCCATATGAAAGAGCGGTGGATGACACAGGATGCAGATGAAGAGAATATGTCAAAGGAAGATGTTCTGGAATTTTCTGTAGAATGTCTGCAGGTATATGGAGACTAAAGAATGTGTCCTCTGTTTAGAAGAAAAAGATCTAAAGGAAGAGTTGCTTGATTTAATAGAGATGGATAGTTATATTAAGATCAGTGAAAGAACCAGATTACAGAAAGTCAATAAGACCCAAAATATTAGAAGTCTGATGAAACAAATGTACATAGTAATCAAGACTATTAAGAAAATTCCTGTGCTATAACAGAAGTAAGTAGGATATATTACTGTGCAGCTAAATTAATAACAGATAAAGTCTTACCACAAAAATGCAGGGCAATAAGTGAAAGGAAGGGAAGAAATCAAATGCCATCATGGAAGTATTAAATAGAGAAAACTATAAAGCAGTTAAGATAACTGTCACTGTTAGAATACTATAGAAGATGGAAAAATGATCAACAAAAATACTTAGAAAAATAGACATATTAAAAACAATGAGCAGTATTAGAACAGACCAGCATATATTGTACACTATTGCAAATATTAGACTAAATATATCAGCACAGGCAGAAAAACTTAGAAGATATGCAGATAAATATAAAGAAAAAGTACAAAATAAGCAATTCATTGCTGATACAAAAAAGTTGTATAGAAAATTGGGTTAATAAAGCAAAAGGAATAGACACACCACCGAAAAGTGAAACAAATATACATATTTTGGAGATAAATCTATGAAGACCGTGTGGAACATAACCAAGATGCTGAATGGACAAAATAAGTAACTAGAATGGTAGTGCAAATGTACAGGAAATAAAATGGTTTGAAGTGACAGAGAAATTGAAATAAAGTTAAGAAAAGTTTGTAACTGGAAAACCACACCCAGATGCAATATCTAACTTTGGGCTAAAAGTATCAACATCATTACACAAAGATTTTGCCCTAATTAAAAACTACTTGTATGCATGTCCCGGACAGACACTAGTCTGGTTAACAACAGGAAAACTGAGACTCCTTAAGAAGTTAACCTGCAAGCTATCCTAAAAATTATCGATCAGTAACTTGTCTTCTGATGGTGTGTAAACAATATACTGGAATTGATGCTGACAGAGTTTTAGTCATTTAGAAGAAAACTCAATCATGGCAATAGAACAAAAGTGTAACAAAAGAAAGTCATATGGAGCAAAGTATCATTTGTTCTTAAAATCATATTGGAGAATTGTAAAAAGGGGAAGAATCTAATTATGGTGTGGATAGATTACAAAAAAGCATTTGACAACATTCCACATTCATGGATAAAGGAGTGCTTCCTGATGTACAAGATACAGCCTACACTGAATGACCATGAAACAATGGCAAACCACTTTGCAGCTAAGTCACGATAAAGGACAAATCATCCCAGGGACAAAAAATCTAAAGGGGTATTCCAGTGTGACTTGTCACTGCTCTCTTAACCCATTAAAGCTCTCTAATTAACAGATTAGGTCATGGTTACAGTTTGGCTCCCAGACAACAACAAAACATAAAACAAAAATTCCTCATCATCTTTTTGTGGATGATATAAAACTGTATATTTCATTAGATGAGGAGCTGAAAGCATAAATGGAAGTGGTCAGAACTTTCGCAGATGATATAAATTGTCATTTGGTCTTGATAAGTGTGCAAAAGCAACATTTAAAGCAGGAAAACTACAGCATGAAGAAAAAGCCAGTTTGGGACAGGAATGTGATATAAAGGATCTTGAGCAGGAGGGAGTGTATAAATATTTGGGAATTGATGAAGGATCAACAACAAAACATAAGCAAATACAAACAAAATTCAGCAAAGAATATTTGAGAAGACTAAAATTAATACTGCAAACAGCTCTGACATGTAGGAGTAAAGTCCAAGCTAAAAAACAATCTGCTCTTCCTGTTCTAATGCACAGTTTTGGGGTGATTGACTCACCCCAAAAGGTATTTGATCAGTTGGACAGGAAAACAAGAAAAATGCTTCACACTTATCAAATAAATCATAAAAATCAGTGTATACCAAGATTATATATCCCTCATTCTGAAGGAGGTGTAGACCTCCTCGAAATTGATTACGTGTATACAGATATGCAGTCTTAGGACTACACATGTATCTGCTAACCTGATCAGATCCAAACATAATGAAAGTTTTGAAACATAAAGAGAAAAAAATCTAACATAACTTCCGTGCTTAGTTTAGCAGAAGCAGATCAGTGTCAAATGGGAATGGAAACCAAACCAGAATTAGACAAAAATCAGGCAGCAACTGAATGTGCCTAAAAACAAAAGAAAGAATATAAGGAGGTGGATCAGATGAGGAGACAAGAAATGTAGAAAAGGCATAAATATAGTTGCAAGTACAGAAAACCCCTGGAACAGCCTCATGTCGATCAGGATCTGATGCAGGAATGGTTAAGGTGAAGTGAATTTAAACTAAATGGCAGCCTGGGATAGTGGACTACTTACAAGCTGGTTTACAAAGCCCATTGAGCATATAGATGAAACAGACCAATGCAGGTTTTGTAAAACAGAACTGCAGACACTTGCAGAGGGCCTGTTTACTGAAAAGAATAATGTGACAAAACTTGCATTGGGAATTGTGCAAACGTTGCAGTATTGAAGTAGCTGAGAACAATTAATAACATGAGCCAGAAAGCATTATAAACAATGCTGATGTTTATATCATAAGGGATCACCTACTACCAACAGTTCAAACAAAAAAAAAAGATGAAAAAAAAAAACAGATACATTGGTCTATGAAAAGAAGTTGAAAGTAGCATTAATCGATGAAAGTGCTACACCCAGTGATTACTGTCTCTTGTGTACAGAAAGAGAGACAAACTGATTAAATACTAGGATTTGCAGGCAGAAATGAGGACAATGTGTAAGGAGGATACCCAGACAGTTCCAGTGGTAGTAGGAGCAATAGGTATTATAACAAAAATGTACAGTCTTATTTAGATATGCTACCAATACTTGTAAATCTGTATGAATTGCTGGAGTAGTCAGTTCTGGGCATATTGTGGATGCTGCAAAGAGCACTTTTGGCTAATATTGAAGACTGGAACAATACTCATTTCACAAATTTTAATCATACTTTGACTTTGGAATGGGATCTATTCCTGTCATGGTATTAGAAACCCGAAAGACATGGAGAAGTTAAACTGAGGTACCATTTACAATTAATTTTGTGCATTGGTGTGTATTGTCCTTGAGGCTTCAGATATACCTGAAGAAAGCCTTGTAAGTGTCCTTGACCTGGGTAGCTATTTTGTTTACCTCAAATTTGGCTTTTTTTGGAATTTATTAACCCCTAGCCCCTTATTTAGACTGATGAAAGAGCTTTTACTTTGCTGGGTATTGCCCCTCCTAGTGTTTGCCATGAGTTTCTTTTTTTCTTTTTACAGCCTATTTATGTTAGAATTTTACCAGGATGGTTTATTTTTTGTGCTGGTCCTGCATTTATTTTGGGTAGGTCTAGCAGTCTCCATACAGCTGTTGATATGTTTATACAGAGAGTCTATGAATATTTTTGCATAGGCAGTAGTGTTCTCTGGGATGGATGGGGCTTGAAATTTAGTAGGGGTGTCACTTAGGAGTAGGAAGTTAACCTTAGAGTAATTTTTGAAGTTCTAGGGTTTGCATGTGTCTCTGGTTTTACATTCACTTCAAAAGAGACAGCTTTATGGTCAAATCTGACAAGGAAGGACATTAGACTGAGGGGTGCAGCATTCTACTATGTTTATGAGGACCGGATCGAAGATTTTCAGGCCCCTAGTGGATATACAAACCAGCTGGTCTACTGTGCTGGCATTTACAAAGTCCAGGAATCTTTGGGCCTGTATGTTGAGCTATGTATGGTTCCCAATTTATACTGGAGTAGGTGAAGTTGCCCATGGGGGAGTGTGTCATGTGCCTTTAAGTAAGTGTTGTAGCTTTTTTGGGTCATGGGGGGGGGGCTATAGCTTGCAAGGATATGGTCTGGAACCTTATGCTGATAGACTAGTCTTACAGTGTGTGTATTTTTAATATATTTTGTCCCTTCCTGTGCAGTAGGTGGTCTGTATGTGTAGAAGGCATTGTCGCCTTGCACTGCTGGGATGCTCTCCATGGCTTTAACCTATGTTTCAGTGACTACGCAGACATCTACATCCTCCAATGGGAGGAGAGCTTGCAGGCATGGGAGTTTTCTATTCAGACTCCTTGCACTGAGCAGTACCACCTTCTTATTTTCCTGATCTGATATAGCTGTGTTAGAATGTTTATCTGACTGACAGTGCCTAAAAGGGTAGCATGAGGGTGGAAAAGGTATTACCAATATTCAAACTCCAAAAGGCACTAGGTGCAGAATATCCCTAGCAAAGTGACATGATCTGTCAGCTATGTGCCTGCCAGGTTGACAAATATTGTACTTACCTCCCATTGAATGATACCATACTTTAAGTCAGTTACGTTTTGTTCATATTGTAGCATAGTCCTCAGACAAGTTAGAATGTTGCTCAGTTCCAGTTCATACCATCGTGGGACACACAGTGCAAGAGCTCAGTCATGTCTGTCTTCATACAGTCCTGGAAGGTATGTACAAGGACATTAATACCCACATCAACTATGACTGAGTCATACTTGTACTTGGGGTTCAGTGGCATGAGTGATATAACATTTCCTGGCCCCAAATAGGCAGCTGACTGTGATTCTCTCTTCATTTAGCCTGGTGAATGGGACATCTGTGGGTCTCACTATGGAGTTTCCTAAGACCATAATACTGGATTGTGTAGTGGTACGTCTTATGGGCTTAGAAGTTGAGGCACATGGCTTTTGTTAGTATGTATATTGTTGAGTGTTGCATTTGAGTTGTGCTTCTCAAGTTCCTGAGGACAGCTTTTGTGAGGGAAGTGTCCAGGAAGTCTTTGTGGTTTGGTGAGGTTACAGTTAAGAGCCTCAGCATTTATATGGGTTTATATGACTGGTCTGAATTATGTGACGTGGGTGTTTGTGTCTGCTAATAACTGTACTATGTGACATGGGTGTTTGTGTCTGCTAATGACTGTACTATGTGACATGGGTGTTTGTGTCTGCTAATGACTGTACTATGTGACATGGGTGTTTGTATGACTGTACTATGTGACATGGGTGTTTGTGTCTGCTAATGACTGTACTATGTGACATGGGTGTTTGTGTCTGCTAATGACTGTACTATGTGACATGGGTGTTTGTGTCTGCTAATGACTGTACTATGTGACATGGGTGTTTGTGTCTGCTAATGACTGTACTATGTGACATGGGTGTTTGTATCTGCTAATGATAACCTGTGTGGCAGTCTAAGTGCTTGCTTGTGAGAGTCTTTCCCCCAAAGGCATACTATGTCTCTCCCATGCCATGCTTGTTTGTTTGAGGATTAGGTGGTTGTCAGCATACTTGAGCCAATTACTACCTCAGTGCTTCTACATCCACCATGCCAGCTGCGGAGATAGAAGGGAAGTGCATGTACATGGCTTTGCATCCTTGTTTATTATACAGGAGGAGAAGTTGTGGAAAACAGAGTTGAAGGAGTTTATCTGGGAGGGGAGTAGGGCAAGACTTAAGTGGGATAAGTTGATCCTCCCAATAGAACAAGGTAATTTAGGATTCTGCAGTTAAGTGTCGTATAAATAACACAAACAGAAGGTTATAATTCAAACTGGAGAGGGATTCTGATGAAGCAAGTGGAAGCTCAAGAAATAAGGACTGCGTGGGATTTTCAATGCAGATATTTAAGAATAACAACCATGATAATATTTTTATAAAGTTGTGAGAAGTATTCTAAGAGCTAAGTCAGCATGGAAATGGAGAAGGAGTTTTCAAGTAGGGGTGACTGCAAGCAGGGGTACAGGAAACGGGAAAGTTATGGCTGGAATTTACTGGAGAAAACTGGGAGCAAATAGCTAGAGAGGAAAAAGTAATAGGATGTGATGAAACCAAGAAGAAGTTTGGACTGTAGGTTTGAGACTGCTTACTATGCCAGGGACCGATTTCAGAGTATAGGCAAAGAGAAAGGGATGGGGTGTCCTAAGTAAAAGACCTGCTCTGTCAGAGTTTTTAGTCGAATCTAGAACAGAAGCTGCTGTTGAAATGGATAATTAATGGGGCATATAAAATATTGCATGATAACTATAAGAATCGGGGGAGTTTAGAAAAAAGATTTGGAAGAGAGACTGGAAAAACAATATAGAAGGGAGCAATGGGATAACATGTATATGGGTCCCAAGTATGCAGCAAAGTCCAGAAAGTTTATGATTTTTGTTTGAAAGTGTTCGTATATGTATTTTTATAACCCTAACAGACTTCAAAGAATTTTTTTCCTGTAGTATATAGCAAATGTTGGAGGTGTGATGGGGAAGAAGTAAGTGTGATAAGTTGATGGATTTTAAAAGTTTATTACAGAGTCCTCTGGCAGAAATATTGGGGGAACAAATGGCTGTATCTAAGGAACAGAATATTTTGAGCTGGGACACAGGACCTGAATTGCCGAGACATTATGAGAACTTAAGTTTAATTATTTTGGCTGCTAAAAGAACTATTACTAGAAAATGTGAATCAAAAACAAAACCAATTGTATTTGAAGTAATGTATATTGTAAAAGAAATAAAAGAACTGGAAGAGGAATCTTTAGAAAATGGAAGGAGCAAATTATAGAGAAATAAATGGAATTTGTGGGAATAATATATGCAGAGTAATTTTCAGGTGGAGTGAAGTTTAAAGGATGGCAGAAAGTGAACAATCTATATAATGTTGGACTGAATGCCAGTTGCAATAAAAAAGACAATGTTATGTAATATATAATAAACACTGAATAGAACAAATGTTAATGTGGTTTCTTTTATTTCTATTAGTGTGTGTGCCTATTTCTTTAGTGATAATTTAATAAATGTGTTAAAAAGGACATTTGGTATGTTTTGGTTACAAGTATTGTAACTTCTTATAAATTTCTGTTTTGCATGTATTCCTATTCATTGTAAATGTATCCAGTAATCTTGTCTTTTGTCAAATTTAGAGGTATGACTGTTCACATATTTACAAGTTTTGTTATGAAAACAGTTGTACCAACCCATAAACTTTGTTTTTTCAGTATGTTAATTTATGTTCAGTGATGCCTTTTATTAAACTTTTTCAAATAGAAAAGTGTTATATAGTACCAAACAAATTTTTCAATTCTAGATGTAAAGTTCTTATCATCTTAAAACTATAATTTATATAAAATGAGTTTGTTGGTTAGTATATATTGTATTGAAAATAATTGCATAACACTAACCACAACTTGTTACAAGGTAGATTCAAGATATTATGTGGAATTTTCATTTTATTTCAAATAAGATTACATGGAGTTGTTACTAATTGGAAGAGTAGTGTTTATCTAACCAATGTATAATCGCTTTGAAGATGGCAGCTAATGAATGCATTTCCATATCCAGCATTTTTGTTCCACCTCTAAACCATGGTCAAATGTGATGTCTATAAGCTAAACATAGGTTTAATATGTTGACATATAAAATTAGAATAAACTTATTAGTTGTACATGTTATTTATTTGGGAATTAGCACAGTTTTAAGTATAAGAACTGAAAGTGCATTACCATTTTAAATGACTGTAACATGATTAAGATGTATTTTATTCCAATTATTAATTAGAATTTGTGTCTTGTATGAATTTCTCAAAATTATTTCTAGTGCGTTGCTATTTCTCTTTTAAAATTATATCCAAGGATTCCAACTCCTGAGAGTTCCACTTGTATAAAAATACATTAATAGTAAGATTGTATTGATTTCTGTTTAAGAAAATAGCTATGTATCTTTTCATTAAAAATTCAGTCCTGAGATATTCCCAGACTTTCAATAAAAATAACACGTAGAGGATTTGATGTCTTTAGTTATCATAGCATCATTCACAAATAAATTAATTTTCGAGTCATGTCATCTCCCTGTTTTGATGCCTTTGATGTTATCATTTTGCCATATTACTTTTGCTAGCTGGAATAATATTGGCGATAATGGGCAGCCTTGTTTCATACCTTAAACTTAATAAAATCAGACGGGTAAGACCATATGTTAACATGCAGTTTATTTCCAAGTCGTACATTTTTCCGTATAATGACATCATTAGGAAGCACAAACAAAATACATTTAGTAATTGCTATTTGTGATTTTTTTTTTGTTTGTATTCCCAGACTAAATATGAAAATGATCTATTTGGATTCATTTTCTTCCTCAGTTAACAAATGAAAAATACAACAAAATAAACCACAGATAGACATATATAGAAGCAATCCGTCATGTTTAAATTTCTTATTTCTTTTGTTAATTTCTAAGAAAACGTATTTTTCAAAGACTTTTCTGGTGTTGCTTAACAAACTTATCAGTCTGTAGTTACTGGGAAAGTTTTTTTCTCAAGCTTGGTTTTGTGTACTGAAGCTTTATCATGGTTTCACCCATCCTTACCTCATCTTGTCATCCCCTGCTTTATCATGGTTTCACCCATCCTTACCTCATCTTGTCACCCCTACTTTACTGCTTCTCATTCATCCTACCCTCCTCTTCTCTTCACTTCTCTCACGCTTCCTGTCCTTTCTCTTCCTTTTTCCTCTGGATGCCTCTCTCACCTCTCTACTGTCTTCTCCCCAATCCTTGCAACCTTTCTCACTTGCCTCTTAATGTCTAAATGCCTCTCTGTATGATGATATGCTGCTATCCCTGTAGTGTAAGCCATCTCAGTCATCGTGGTCATATCATATCCATAAAGCTCTGCTAAGCATAATTCTAGTTCTTCCATCCATGTTTTGACATTGTAAACTGCTTTTGAACTTAATGTTGTAGCATATTCTTGCATCTATATATATGTGTGTGTGTGTGTATGTATATACATATATATATATATATATATATATATATATATATATATATATATATATATATATATATATACACATACACACACACACACACTTGTTTTTTTAGCATATCCTTGTATCTGTGTATTTATGTTTTATTCATTTCTTGTAGGTTCATAGGTAAGTACTGGGCTAGAGTTGCCGTTGTGGGCCATTTTAAGCATAGCCATTTTTTTTGTGCTAAAAATAACCAGTCTCATTTGGTTATAGATTAGCTTTACCCATCCCATGTTTAAAATTATATATTACCCCTAATGAGAATAACTGGGGCATACCATCGAGAACTTGAGGGAACCCAACCATGGGATAAGGCAATAAGGCATCTCCACAACAAGTATAAATATGATTCTGGCATTGGTCTATGTTGGTATGAATGACCTGAGATGTACCTACCTGGACTACATGAAAAGGGACATGGAGTTGCTCTTGGATCATGTAGTCCAGGCAGGTATGACCCTAGCCTTGAGTAGCATCCTGCCATCACCCAGTATGATACCACAGTACAAGGGCAAAAATGACTGACTTCAACAATTGGCTAAGCTTCTGGTGTCATTCTAAGGGGATCCAGTATCTGTCTACCTGGGATGACATGCTCGACAGACCACAATACTTTGCCAGAGATGGCCTGCACCTGTCTCCCCTGGGATTCCGGATACTGGCTAAGCCTCTTGCCATCCTTATAGTGCCTTTTTTAGGAAGGTTAAAGTGACAAATCCACCACCATAGCAGGTACAAGCAAGCAAAATCTGAGGGTAATGCTACTCAATGCTACTCAATGCTACAAATCTAAACCTCAAAATGCACTCACTCAAGGCACTCCTTAAGATGGAGAACATCAACATCTGTGCAGTGACAAAAACCTGGTTCAAGGCTCCAGAGAGCATCACTGTATTACCAGGCTATAATTCATACCACACCTTTCGGCCATCTAACCTGGACCAAAACACTAAAGGAGTAGGCGTGTCCATATTCATTAAGGATATCCAGACCTCCAGGCTAGTTGCTCATCATAATGCATCTGAAATTATTTAAGTGCAACTAACACTGGGCAAGACTCCATTCCAGGTTGTAACTTGTTACAGATCCCCTGCCATGCCCCAGGATGCCCACTCCATGTTTCTTGATATACTGGACAACATTAAGATATAGCCCAATACCCTTATAATGGGAGATTTCAACTACCCCACCATCAACTGGGAAAATTACTTGTGCACTAACTCATTTGCTTAATGTTTTCTGGAATTCATAAATTCCAATGCCCTGGATCAGCTTTTCCATACCCCCAACATGGGCAGCAATATCCTGGACCTAGTCATTACCAATATGGGTAACCAATGCTCCACACCAGTGATCAACTCCTCACTGGTCAGATCCGAACACAAGCTAATCACCGTAGACATCTATATCCCGCCCCTACCACCCATGAAGGAAACTGCCATAAAAAAACTTCTCCAAAGCCAACTTCATGCTTCTTAAGACAGAAGTGGCAAACTTCATGACACCCATACAGATGGGAAACAGCGGTACGACTGCTGAATCCTATACAAATGCACTGTATAAGCACATACACAAGTGCATGGCTCATGCCATCCCCAACAGAACCAAGACACTATCCTCCAAAAAAAAAAAGGAAGCCAATCTGTTGGTCCTCTACCATAAACAAACTCTACAACAGAAGGAAGAAGCTGTTGCAAAAAAAAGAGTAAAATCCCATGATTGCAGGAACTCCCTGGTCAGCCTCAGCAAAAAGGTGAGATCCCTCATAAAATCCTCCAAAGTTAGTTATGAAAATAAAATCACCACTGACCCTAAAGACAACCACAAAGCATTCTACAGCTATGTCAAGAATCTCAATGGCAGCACTCAGATCTGCTCTGAGCTACAGCACAATGGCACTAGATATACAGAAGCAACTGATATCGCCAACATCCTGGCTGACAGATTCAGTGCAAACTTTACCCCCCTCACCCCCCCAAAGGGCCCATCTCTGTACTGGAAGAATGCAAAGCCCCTTTAATCATGGACACACAAGTAAGACTGCAATCTCCAAAGCCAAGAACACAGCATCCATGGAACCAGACAACATCCCAGGCTGCGTCCTGCATGAACTACAGAATGAACTGGTACCCCACCTAAGTAGCATGTTCAGTCATAGCCTCACTTCAGGCTTTGTGCCTATTGAATGATGCACAGTGACGGTTATCCCACTCCACAAAGGAGGTGCCACCACGGACCATGGGAACTACCATCCCATTAGCCTGACGAGCCTGGTCTGCAAGGCTATAGAACATATCATGGAGCTTATAAACAAAGGCACAGGTAACCTGCAAATGCTGGACCCCACTCAGTTTGGCTTTGAAAAGGTAGATCATGCCTCCTAAACCTGAATGACTTCTTTGAAGCAGTCACCAGAGCTGTGGATGAGCGTAAGTTGGTGCACATAGTCTATCTTGACCTTGCCAAAGCTTTCGACATCATCCCCCACTCTGGAATTATAGATAAACTCACTAGACTGGGCATAAATCCTTATGTCACAAAATGGATGGTCAACTGGCTCAGTGACAAAACCCACACATTGAAAGTAGCTGACTCCAAATCCGACTTCAGACCAGTGACAAGTGGAGTACCACAGGGTTCAGTCCTGAGTCCTCTATTATTTGGTATTTACTTCTCTGAAGTCCAGGCTAATACACCAGGTCTTTGGCTAATGAAGTTTGCAGATGACTGCAAACTAGGAGCCATAATAGAATTGACTAATGATATGGACATTCTACAATGGGGCCTCACTGACACTGATGCTTGGTGTCAAAGTCATGGCCTTTAGCTCAATGCCAGATAGTGCATTGTCATCCCCTTTGGGAAAAACACCATACCCAAGAACTACCACATAGGCGGTAGCCTACTAAACACTGAAAGTGTGATAAGATATCTTCGGACACAGGTGGACAGTAGTCTCTCCTTTGATAATCACATCGCTACAGTGATCAGGAAATCCTTCTAGGTTGCACACCTCATCACAAAGAGGTTCTCCTCCAGAAAAAAAGAGGTAATTGTTCCTCTCTGCTCATCCCTCATCAAATCCATTATAGAACACAATGCCCTGTTTGGCATTTATCTCAGAAGACACCTACAACAACTAGAAAGACCACAGAAATACCTCACTAAGAGGATTACCAGCCTCAAACATATGCCATATTCAGACTGTCTCAAAAGATTTCAGCTCTACTCCGTTGCATATTGCCTACTCAGAGATGACCTCCTCTAACATACAAAGCCATGTCAAACCCAGATATGTTGGACATGCTACACTTAAAGAAATCCAAATCTCTCTGAGCTTACATGCTCCAGGTACCTAAACCTTGTCACCACGATAAACTGAACATGCTGGCGGGATCGATTCCTGTCCCAGAGACTTCCCATGCTCTGTACCAAACTACCCATTCATGTCAAACAAAACTCCTCATTGGCCGTCTCTAAGAAAAATCTTGACAATTGGATGGGAAGTAGGAAATTTACACCGGGGATCACTTCTGTGGCTCTGCTCAACAGGGGCACAGGAAAATAAATTATTGGGTGGCGAAACCCAGGGAAATTTTTTGGCTAGGCTTATATAGGCCCTAGGGCTGATAGCCTAGTACCCATCTATGAAAGAACCGCTAAATATAATCAAGAGAAGTATATTAAGTTGTTTTAAAGCAATATCAAAAACAGAAGCATGTAAACCGTTATATAAAATGTAAAAACTGACACATTATATTTAGCATTTCAGTAAATTATAACTTGAAATAAAATGTCTAAAATCACATATAATTATATTTGTTATTGGTAAAAAAAATTTAACAGTTTAAAAAGGAAAGTAATGTTTGCTTTACAAATATGTGCATTGTTGCAAGATTAATTCTTCTTAGGAATACTGATAAAAGTCAAAGGTTATTTTCTTATTGGGACTGTGGTTTGATAAATCTTATCACCCCCCCAGAGGTTTATCTGTGAAAACAAGAAAGTAACTTACAAAACTTGAGTCAGTGCAAAACCACAGCAAATCACATTAGGATGGTCTGCACCTTTCCCCTCTAGTCTTTTGAATACAGTCTAAAACATCATCCACCCCATAGTGACTTTTTAAGTCAGTGCCAAATTGACAAACCTACTGACACAGCAAAGTCAATTCAACTGAACCTCAATGTGCTATTGCTAAATTTCAGGAGCCTAAAAAACAAAAAATATATATACTCCCTCCAAGCTTTCCTCACATTCAAGAATATAGATACTTGTGCAGTAACATAGACATGGTTTAAAGTGGCAGAGTGTACTCTGGCAGTGCAAGGTTTCAGTGCCTTCCACACTTTGAACGGTAGCTACACAGACAAGGGGAAAGGTAGAGGTGTCTCAATATACATCAATAACAAGCACACCTCTAGGTTGGTCAAACTGGATGATATGCTGGAGTTTATCCCCATGCAGATCACCATACACAAAATTCTGTATCATATCCTAGCCAGCTGTAGGTCACCCTCCATTTCCCAAGAAGCTCACACTGCATATTTAGACCTACTTGGAGACATTTACCATTCAACCTAACACCCTTCTTATGGGAGACTTTAATTACTCCTGTATAGGCTGGCAGTCCTACACAACTTCAAATATACAAACACCCTTGACCAAACAGTGAACACACCCACTAGAGGCTCCAACATACTGTACCTCATGCTCACCAATATGAGATAAAGCTGCACCCCTCCATGTCTCTTCCTCCCTGATTAAGTGCAACCATAAAGCCAACTCAATCAAAATCATCTCCATAATCCCATTAAGACTAGTAACAGGAGCTGTTCCAAGGCAAATTACTTTTTATTAAGTAATGGTTTGTCAAAATTCCGTGCCCCTCCAAACCCCATAAATACAGCAGCCTATGCTGAATTGCTCTCAGAATCTCTGTACAGCCATGTCAGTGGATACATAGAGGCTGCTGTACCTAACGGAAGTAAGCCCAGGACTAGCCCAGAAACAAACTACCCTAGCGACATCCTAAATTAAACAGGATATACAACAAAAGAAAAAAAAATGGCAAAAATCAGGAAGGGCAAGTCCCATAAAGATAAAAAAAACTCTCTCATCAAAGTAAATAGACAACTAAGAAGGCTAATTAAGTCAAGCAAAACCAACTTCAAGACCTTCTAGAGCAATGTCAGAAACCTCAAGGGCAGCACACAGCAATGTGCTGAGCTGGTGGTTAATGATGTCACATTCACAGAGCATCATGCTATTGTGTACCTCTTAGCAGCTAGATTAGTTACAACTTTGCTTCCCTCTCATCTTCAACCATATCCCCAAAAATACCCCCAAACATAAGCACTCCAACTATAACTAGGGAACATAAATTGGCTGCACACACTAAAGCCAAGAACATGGCCACAGTGGACCCCAATTATATCCCAGGTTGCTTCCTGAATAGCCTAGAGTATGACTTATAAGGACCTCTTGGAGTCCTTATTTAACTATAGTCTTAGAACAGGCTTTGGGCCAATTGAATGGAAGACTGCAATGGTCATCCCCCTTCATAAGGGAGGACTTTCAACATATCCTGGAAACTACAGACTGGTCTTATTTGCAAAGCCATGGAAAGAACTAACATAGAAATTATCAGCAAAGGACATAGGAGACCTCCAGACACTGGATCCATCCCATTCTGGCTTTGTTAAAGGAAGGTCATGCTCACTGAATGTGGTGGACTTCTTTGAAAAGGTCACTAAAACAATGGATGAGGGAAAAATAGTTAATGCTACCTACCTAGATCTAACTAAAGCATTTGAAACAGTGCCCCACTCTGGCATTGTCAGTGAACTTGCTTAACTAGGTATAAATCCCTTTATAACATGCAGGATTGATAGCTTGGCTCACTGATAGGACACAAGAGGTTAAAAATCAGTGAGGCCACCTCCACAAAGAGGCTGGTCACCAGTGGAATCCCCAGTGCTCTCTGCTAGGCCCACTCCTCTTTGGCATCAACTTCTCTGACATCAAAGCCATTGTCAAAGGATTCTGACTAACCAAGTTTGCAGAGGATTGCATACTTGGAGCAGTAATAGTATCCCCCAAGATAAAAACCCCTTTGAGGAAGGTCTAATACAGACAAACACTTGGTGGCAAAGCCATGGCTTAAAATTCAGTACCAAGAAATGCATTATAGTACCTTTTGGGAAGTCTGCCATCCAGGTAACTGCATCATCAATAAAACACCTTTGAAAGTTGATTCACTAGTCAGGGATCTGGGAACTGATGTAGCTAGTAACCTAGCCTTCAGTCAACATGTGTCCAGGGTAGTAAGAAAATCCTTTTATGTTGCTCGACTTTTAAGGAAGAGTGTGGCATCTAGGTCCAGAGAGGTCATCATACCATTGTACGTGGCCCTCATCAGACCAGTCAATGTAAAATGCCCCTGTTGATATGTATCTAACCAGACACACACAGCAACTGAAATGCCCTCAAAGGTTCCTTACAGAAAGAATACTGGGAGTAAACAAAATGTCCTCTGTTGATTGCCTCAAAGCCCTGTTTCTTTACTTGGTATCAGACTTCTGAGAAGTGATCTTTGCTGGCATACAAGGCATCCCAGGACCCTGTTTTGAACTTTTTGCACTATCTGCAAAACAAACAGCATCAGATCCACTAGATTAAAATACCTACATTTTGCTTCAACATAAACAAGACACATTGGAGAGACAGTTACATTTCTCAGTGAATTCCCATTATCTGGAAAAGGCTCCCCATTCGTGTGAGTCAGAGTTTCTCCCTATCTCTATTAAAGCCCAACTTGGACTAATAGATGGGTAATTGGAAATTCACCCCAGGTCTGTCTCCTTTGTCTCTGATGGGCAGAGACAGTCAGTAAATCACCCCCTGTATAAATCAAATTTATGGGTCACATTTGGGTTGCACTGTTAGGCTTATAAGGATCCTAGTGGTTGTTGCCCACATATATACCCATGAATCTATGGGGCTAGTACAGTCCAAGACAGACTGTTAATTAAGAGAGTTACCGTAGTTCATTTACCGGATATGCTTGCCGGAGTTTAAATTTCGAACAAAGTTCAACTTTTGACCAGCATCTTGTAACGACTGTGAAAAATCATTGATCCTAGATACTAAATAATAATGGCGTAGTTTCTCTTTAGTTAAAGCAGTTAGCTGATAGTTCATGTTTTTTAAACATTATCTCACCAAATGTTTATGTTCAATCCCTTTTGTATACTTTGTACAGTTTGCATATTTATTTTATAAAGGCAATGCTTGAACTTGTTTATTTCAAATGAATCATATTGTTCAACTTTTAATGCATGTGATGATTCATTTATTGGTTTAAGGTGTTATGCAGTTTATTAGGGTAGTTCCAGTGTGGTGTATGCCCTTTAAAATGTAACTGCTCAGAAATAATTGCCACTGTTTAAATACTTAAAGACTGACTTTGTTTAGCAAAAGAATGTAAGGTCTGTCCTTGTTTTGACATATTTGAGTAACTGGTGATTGCAATGCCATAAGCTTAGGAAGTGAATGTTGATACTGGAGATTTTCCATTTATTATCTCCCATTCTGGAAAACACTGCATGATTGTGTATGCAGAGTAATTTCAGCTAAGTTTTAATTACTATTAGTAAGGTTGTGATGGAAGGCCCTTGGGGTGTCACAGTGTTGAACACAGGACTGAAGTCAATATACAGCAGCCTTACGTAGTTGTTCCTCACTTCTAGGTGTTTTAATGCGAGGTGAAATGCAATGGATATTGCATCTGCAGTTGATCTAATTGCCTGGTATGCAAACTGAAGCTGATCGAAGGACTTGGGTAGACCCACAGATAACTGTTTATTCACAATCCTCTCAATGTACTTCATGACATTTGAGGTTAAGGTGACCGGTCTGAAGTCACTGAGGCAGGTAAGGTTGGGTTTCTTCAGAAGTGGGACAATACTTATTTCCTTGAAATGAAAGGGTACATTCTCCATAGCAAGGGATGAGTTGAAGATGCCTGTCAGTACCAGACCTAACTGATCAGCACACCCCTTCAGCACCTTGCCAGGTATGTTATCTGGTCCAGGAGCCTTCCTAGGATTCACCTTCTTAAGCTGAAGTCTCACCTCCTTGGTGTTTAAGCTGAGCCTGTCTCCTCTTTGTCAGTATTTGTTTTAGAAGGTACAGTGGTGGTGGTCTCCTCAAATCTGCCAAAGAAGGGAGTTCAGTTCATTTAGGAATTACAAGCTGTCATCACATTGGGGTGTTTTGGTCTTAGTCTGTAAGCTGCTGTATCCCCTGCCATAGGCTTCTCATGTCCCTTATGTGTTGGAAGTGGATCTGAATTTTCCTCCCATGCTCCTTTGCCTCTCTGTTGCCCTTTTTCAAATTTGTCCTGGCCGCCTTTAACCTTACTTTGTCATTTGCCTTGAAGGCTGTTTCTTTCCCTCAGTAGCTCATAAACATTCCTGGTGAGCCAGGGCATCTGATTAACTCTTATAGTAATGGCTTTAGTGCTGGTTACATCCTCCACGCATTTATTTATGTAGACAAGAACTGATTCTGTATAGGTGTCTATGTCTAACTGGAGATTGTGCGTAGTCACTTCTTTGAAGACCTCCAGGCAGGTGGTATTGAAACAGTCCTTTAGGCAGTCCATGGAACCCTCCTGACAGACTCTGATGTATTTAGTTGTCATTTTCCCTCTGATCAAAGCCGTCTTATTGGTAGACAGAAGACGGATGGCAGTGTGATCAGACCTGCTTGTGTTTCGGTGTTTCAAAGCTTTAAAGGCTCCTTTAATATTGCTGTAAACTTTGTCTAAGGTATTCTCCCCTCTGGTGGTGAAATCCACGTACTGATAAACATGGGTTAGCACCTCCTTAAGTTTAGCTCTGTTGAAATCACCTGCTATGACGTGCAAATTATGCATTTCTGATAATATCATACAGTTTATTTTGAGCTTCAGAGGTGTTCGCACTGGGGGGGTGTGCACTGCTGTGACATATACCCCACTGATTTCCCTTGGTACATAGAAAGGTCTGCATTTTAGAGTCAGTGTTTCCACATCTTCGGAGCTACATGAATGAATCAGCTTACAGTCTTTGCACCATCTATTAACACAGATGCATACACCACCACCTTTAGCTTTACCACTCTGTGCTTTACATCTATCTGCTCTAAAGAGAGTTAGCCCATCTAGGTTCACAGCATTACCACTAATGTTACTCTGCAGCCAAGTTTCAGAAAAAATGAGCAAGCAAGTGTCCCTCACCTTAGTTTTGTGAGCTCCATTCTCAGATAGTCCATCTTATTATCCACTGAGCAGACATTTCCAAGTAACACTGAAGGCTTGTGGGGGTTTATCTTCAGTTTAGCAACAGTTCCACCTATACAGCCCCAGTTTCTAGTTCTTTCACATCTTTTTTTTTTTTTAATAGCTGCTCCTGGACATTCCAGAACCATCCCTGTGAAGTTTCAGAGCTCTTATGGCATTCCTGTTTAAAATTTAGAGATCCAGGATTTCTTCAAGTGAAGCAGGCCCTGAGTATGGCAGACAAGAGAGGTTTAAGCCAGCAGCTTGTTTTAGTAATCCATTTAATTTCCAGTAATTTCCTTCTGGTTTAAGTAATTGTATCCACATAAAAATGTCTGGAAAGTGATTTTTTTTCATTTTTTTGTGTGTAAAAGAAGCAGGAATAAGCATTTCTCCCTGATGAGCTAACAAAGCTGCAGACTCCCTTGGTGCCGCCATTTATTTATTTATTTATTTATTTTAAATTATCATGTATGACAATGTATAACCTATCCAGTAATTGTCAGTTAAATATTATATGGCTCATTCAAATCCTGCCTCTTAACCCTTGTTCCTTCTCTGCATATATTGTTCCCACAATTCCCATTGTTTCTATGTAGTTTGCAGTGTCCCTTTTCTAAAGATCCCAATTCCAGTTGTTTTGCCTCTGTTACTATATTCACTACTTCTAGTAAAGTTTTTCTAGACTTTGATTTTCATTTTATAGTAATTGCTTTTTTGGCAGTCACCATAATTAGAACTTAGCAAGGCTTTACTATGTTTAGGCAATTCTGATTCTGTATCATAGCTCAAAAAACATTTCCCCAGTCAATCCAGTCCACTCACCCAGCATCTCTGACAGACCAGTTTGCAGGGAAATCTCTAAAGTCTGCCAGCTCTTTACACTGCTTAAAAAAATGTTCCCAGCCACCTCTTTCTTGCCCATCACACCTCCAGCATTTGCTATCTACATGAGGAAAAATTATTTGGAGTCTACTCTGGGTCTTGATGCAGATAAAGCATTTGACAGAGTAAGTTGGGACTTTATGAGCAGGGTAATGGAAGCATTTGCATTCCCTGATAAAATTATAAGATTGATTAGGAGGATATATGAAGGATTGGATGTGAAAATTAAAGTGGGTGGGTTCCTCTCTGATAATTTCTGTTTGAGCAGGGGAACCAGGCAGGGGTGTCCTCTTTACCCTTTGCATTATATTTAGAACCATTAGTTGTCAAGGAAAATAAGGGACTCAGGAATTCAAGGATATAATTGATATGGTAGTCAAGAAAATCTGGCTTTATTTGCAGGTTATTATTTTATATCTGATAAAACCAGAAAAGTGCATTTCAATGTTGTGGAACATTTTGAGACAGTTTAAAATCTTTTCAGGATACAAAATTAATGAAGCTAAAACAAAGGCAGTAGTGATAATTTATATGCCCACACACAAATTGTTTCAGAAATATCCATATTTTTAGGGAAATGATAAAATGAAGTTACTTAGGTGTATGGATTAAAATTTATTCTGGTGTGGCAGCTAAGGATATGTGGGAAGAGACTAAAAAGATAATACAAAAACTGAAAAATTGAAACCTCTCTTATATGGATATGGACAGTAAGATACATGCAGTTAAAATGTTTTTAGCCCCTACTTTTATCAACCAGAAGAGAAGTTGTGGATAGCAATTAATAAAGAGTTAAAGGGCTTTATCTGGGAGGGGAAGACGGCAAGAGTCAAGTGAGATAAACTGATTCTTCAAACAGAAAAAGGTGGATTGGGATTACCCATTTTGAAGGGATATTTCAGAGCTACACAGTTAAGGTTCCGTTACATAGCACAAGCAAAAACCTAAAATTCAAAGTGGAAAGGGATGATGATAAAATTGGGGGGGGGGGTTAAGAAAAAAGGAGAGACTGGGATTTTGGATGCAGGCCTTTAAGGTGAATCACAGTAATCATACAGAATATTATATTCGTAAAGTAACAAAGTATTCTAAGAACTACGGTAACACAGGAATGGAGAAAGCGGTTTTCTGCTGATAGGAATGACTGCAATTACGGTTGCAGACAATAGGCAAGAAGGAGCTGGAATTTATTGGAGAAAACTGTAAGTGGAACCAAGTTACTGGGAGCAAATAACTAGAGAGGAAAAGATAATAGAATGGATTGGAGAAAACTGGCAAAAGAACCAAAATATTGGGAGCAAATAACTAGAGAGGAAAAGGTAATAGAATGGGAAGACGCCAGGAATTTATTGGACTGTAAGTTAGACATTGCCTTCCCTATCAAGGATTGATATCAGACTGTAGGCAAAGAGAAAAAAAATAGGGGGATCCTAAGGGAAAGACCAGCACTGGTAGAGTTTTTAGTAGAATCTAGAACAGAAGCTGCTATTAAGAAAGGAATAATTAGTAGAGCATATAAAATATTGCATGATAACTATAAGAATCAATCAGAGGAGGTTAGAAAGGATTGGGACAAGAAATTGGATAAACAATTAACAAAGAAACAATGGGAAGATATATGCATATCTCCAAAATATGCAACAAAATTTAGAAGATTTAGGAGTTTTGCTTCAAAATTTTTACATGGGTATTTGTATACCCCAAGTAGACTCCAGAGAATTTTTCTTGAAGTAGACAGAAAATGTTGGAGGTGTAATGAGGAATAAAGACATAATTGGGAACATATTTTCTGGGATTGTAATGATTTGGCAGACTTTAAGGATTCCCTTCAGACCACTCTATCAGAGATACTCTGTGAGCAAATTGGTGTATCTAGGCAAATAATTTGTCTGAGCTATGATACAGAATAAGAATCGCCTAGACATAGCAAGGCCTTGCTGAGTCTAATTATGTTGGCTGCCAAAAAAGCAATTACAAGAAAACAGACATCAAAGTCTAAATCAACTGTACTATAAGTAGTGAATATAACAACAGAGATAAAACAGCTGGAACTGGGATCTTTTGAAAAGGGTAAGAGCAAATTCCATAGGAAAAATGGGAATTGTGGGAACAATACACACAGTGGAAGAATGAGGCTTAAAAGAAGGCAAGATTTGAATGAGCTATGTAATGTCTGACTGGCAATGATTGGGTAGATGTTAAGTGATGTATAATGTTTGCAACTAAAATTACATCAGTATGGTTTGTGATGTACAATACTTGCACTTGAGTATGTCAGTATGATTTGTTTTCATTTATATAAATGTATGATTGCCTAATGTCATGTGATAATTTAATAAAGATGTTCCTTGTTTAAAAATAACAGTGGCATAGGACAGTAGCCTATCTCTTACATGAATGGACACAAAAGCTTCAGTGTTATGTTGCCTTTTGATATTGTCTGCACTACTGAAATAAGTTCTGATAATATCTATGAGGTGATAGAATGTTGGCAAACCATGTTTAATGTTTTAATTACGAGTGAATTTTATCTGTATAATGTGAAAAATTCCAGGGAAGAAATGCAAGTATTGTTATAGCAGTGCTTAACTTCTATTGCATTATGTGATGTGAACTCATATTATCAAGTCTATCTACTGTGTTAAAATAGATAATTCCAGATCTACTATAATAAATAACCTACTACTTCACCATTCACACAGAAAGCATGAATATTACAACAATGCTAACATTTACAGCCTAAAATTAAGCCTTTGATTATTAACAAAAGTAACCACACTGTTTGATACACCTCTTAAGTTTTTCTGCACTTACTAGGAGATTTCTTCTCCTCTTGCTTTACTCATGCAAACAATACATGCAAAGATGCATTATTGTGTTTTCACACAAAAACAATGTTCTGTTGCTCATGAGCTGCTACTCAAGCTTATCCCTTTTAGGTTGAAAAGAACCCTCTCTAACCAATCACAGAGTGTGGCATGTCCTGAAGGTTCTTAGACACTGCAGTAATGCTATGCACTGAGAGAGAAAATATTCCCCCAGAAGTAACTGCTGCACACAAGACGACAAAACATGTAAAATTAAACAACAACAAAAAAAAAAAGCACTGAACTCCTACAGTACTTGCTAGCAAGTAGCGGAAGTATAACTAATTAGATAATTTATTTAGATAAGTGCATGAATATTATATATGGTATTTATAAAGGTCTTGCTCTCTCTACATACACACACACACACACACACACACACACACACACACACACACACACATCTATACATGTAAAATAGAGCTATCGAGTGGCAAGTGATGAAGCACAAATGATCAATCACCAGTTGATTGGGAAAAAACAGTAAAACGTGTTTTTATAGGGGGAAAGCCCCATAATCCCCATCCCCTGCTAATTATGTATATCAATTTGTACATGGCACTACCGTGATGAAAGGGGTACATGTCCATATTCCTGCTGTATGGCGATCTGTAGACATTTAAAAAGCTGGTATGTGTGAGCATCCTGAGCAACAAAAATGTCTGATCAAGGGAATATATTCATTATATAAAACATGTGATGTATATGTATTCATAGACTCTAATTAGTCTGCATCATTTGCATAAATTTGTTGACACAACTCATATAATCATATAATGTATATTTTAGAGCTGTCTTACTATCAGAAATCGCCTTCCAGGTAGACCAGTAATGTGCATAAAGTGTATTATATACATCAGCCTCCTCATGCCATGTAGCAAAGACCTACTCTTGTAAGAACTTATACTGTCTTAAATTAGCATGTTTTGTGCCCTCAGTTCACTTTCTGCAAATTGTTTCCCCTCTAGGATTACTAAATCATCTCTTTTTAGAGCAAAGCTAATCATTTTTATGGATTTTGTCATTGATGTAGTACTTGTATTATCTGTATTTGAGATGCCTCTTTGCAAGTTTGAGGACATTAAAAAATTAATTGAGAAATGCAGACCAATTTCAAAACTGAAAATAACTGGAGATGCATTCACCCCATTGTTAATTGTATGCACAGTCGAGCTTTCAGGTTCTAACATCCATTTTCTGAATTATTTGTTTTGTTTTCCTTGAATTGCCGTTAAATTTTTAAAGTATTGAGAGACTAGTGTCACTTCTAACCCTTTGATCAGCAGTACTGCATTTGTGCCACCTCAACTTTTCCACACAGCTGCTGCGCCCTTTCTTTTAACTTACTTTCCCTCTGGCAGCCCAGCAAGATATTCCAGAATTAACTTGCACACACTGAATAGTCGCCATTATTTTTTGCCTGACATACATACATGCAAGTCAATGCTTAGTTTATAGTGCATTAAGAATTCTCATTAAATGTCCTAAAAATAGAATGTATATATCCCTCAAGTGTTTACATATTCGTGTGGCCAGATTTAGGCATAAAGGCTTTAAACCAAGTAGTTCTCAAGTTAGAACCTATAACTGGGGACATGATACATTTGTAAGGAATCCAGGATGGGTATGTCCTGCAGTTATGTCTCACTTTTGCCTAATGCACCTGTGTAAGGCAGATCTGAAGGAAGTGGATTCCTGCGTTTCAGATACAAGCAGATGAAAGGAAAAAATGTCATCAGCCTGGCTTGGATACTACTCAGTTTCCTTAGTTCTTAGCATTGCGAGGCTTTAAACAGCATGCTGTTTTTACTTGAGGTTGTAGGTCAGTATTTTGCACCTTGAAAAAAGGGAAACAAAGGAGTCTGTCATTTCAAACTGGTAATCACTTTGCCTTCTCATTGGTAAGGTAGTGATGGTCACTTTGTAGTGGTCTTTACCATGATGGTCTATTTAGCTTCTGAAGCTAAGGTGTGCAGAAACTTCCCAATCCTTTCAAAGCTGAGGTATGTATCAACTTTGTAGAAAATGCCTAGCTGTTTGGCTTTGAATGCAGGGTATGCTGACATTTTTCTGTACGGGTGTTTTTTTGTTTCAGATTCCTGACCATTCCAAATAGAGAAGGGACAGAATATGTGTGTGTGAGGTGCAGGGAATGGTAAAGAGTGGATTTTTAATTTTTATTTCCTCACAGCTTCTTTTTGGGGTAGGGACTGACAAAGAGTGGATTTTTTTTATTTCCTCACAGCTTCTTTTTAACTATCTCATTCATATACTTAATTATCGTGCTGTTGGGATGCTTTTATATTTTAAATTATCTAGGATGATACATTTTTGCATTATATGAAAAATAATTGGTCAGAAAGTGCAAATTAACATGTTGGAGTATTTGTTGTCCGGGCCTTTGCATTTTCATAACTGTGATCTGAGAAGAATGGCCCTATGATGTTATGCAAATCCTGGACTGTCAGGATGACTGTGGATGTGTGCTGGACTTTTTGTGAACACCCCCCCATTGGAAATGCATAACATGATTAACGCATAAGAGATAGGGGGCAGCTACTACACTGTTAAAGGGTTTTTACATGTATGCGCAAGAGTTCAAATCATAGACATGAATCTATAATAAACTCATTTGCATACAAAGTATGTAAGCAGCCCTGAAGTTATGCCAGAAAGCAGCATGTTTCAGTCAGAATACATAAATGTACTATTATTGTTAATCTGAATGGAAGTAGAGGCCATCTGATATAAGACCTTCACTTTATTAAATTCTTGAGGAAATCCGAATAAAGGCATAACATTAAATAAAAAGTGTAGATTTACTCTGTCAAAAGCTTTGCTAGCATCTGCGGCAATAACGTATTTGGGATGTTTATCTGTTTTAAGTAATCTGATAGCTGTGTCTAGTAACAGAGTGCTATCGCTTGTTTGTCTATTTAGCATAAAACCCAGCTGATTATGAAATATAATAGAGGGGAGTATATTCTTCAACCTATTGGCTACGATTTGGGCAAAGATTTTAAAGTCCGTATTTATGAGGGCTATTGGTCTGTAATTAGTCGGATCCATCAGGTCAGAATTCAGTTTAAGTAGAAGGATGGTCTTAGAGTTATTTATATATATATATATATATATATATATATATATATATATATATATATGTCTGTTATCCCATGTTGTATTATATAATTATATACTTTAAGTAGGATTATAGAAACAGGTTCTGAGAATATTTTATAAAATTCAGAGGTGAATCCGTCAGGTCCTGGAGATTTACCTGGCTTGTGATTTTTTTATTGCTTCTTTTATCTCTGTTAGGTGGAGTGTTGCCCCTAAAAGTTTTTGTTGTTTTTGTGTAACTTGTGGAAATTTTAGGTTTGGAATGAACTCTCTAAATTTTTCATCTGAGGGTGGTAAGTGCATGTTGTACAGCCTTTTATGTATGTTCTCAAATACATTTACAATGTCTTGTTTTCCTGAATTATGTGTCCTTCATAATGTAATTCTTTGATTCTTGGTGGGTCACTCTTAATATTTATTAGCCTGGCTAAAAATCTTGAGGGCGTTTGTGCCCATTCTGAGTACTGATATAAGGACCTGCTTTCTAAAAAAGTTAAGTTTTCTAAGCAATGTTTATGTAGTTGTTTTTGCCATTCCATACATTTTTCTTCTAATTCTTTTGAATATTTTTGTTGTTGTTCTAGTTCTGCTGATGCAATTTGCGATTCTAGTGTGGTTTAGGTATTATTGTAGTTTTTCTTAAACCAGGCAGATTTTTGAATTATGACACTTCTAATAACTGCTTTAGCAGCTTCCCATTGCTTATCAAAATATATTGGAGTAGTTATGATTTATTCATCTAATTGAGTGAGTATACTGTTTATCTCTTTTGCTGCCTCTTGTTTTTGAATAATTTTTAGATTTAAAGTCCACTTATTGAAGTAAGATGTGTTTTGGTTGAGGTTTAGCAGGTGTATGAATAGACTGATTTTTGAATGGTCTGAGATAGATCTAGGTGAAATGCAATATTTTAATTTATATGACTGAAAGAATTGAGAGATTAGGAATGCATCTATTCTTGACCAAGATTTATGAGATGTAGAAAAGAAGGTATATCTAGATATTATTTTGTCATGTTGGAAATTCTCATATGGATCGAATAGATCGAAAGTATTTTGTAGTTCACTAAGGGCTATATTTATGCTATGCGGTTGCATGGTTTCTTTATGGGATCTATCTTTGTCAGGTTCCAGTAATGCATTCCAGTCTCCCCCGATTATATATAAATGGTTAGGGAATTCAATAAGTAAGTTAAAGATTTCATAAATAAAAGTTTGTTGGTTAGAGCAGGGACTATAGATATTTAGGAAAAGTAATAGTTTATCTGTGCTATGGTATTTAGAAGTAAACAATGCCCATCTGCCATTTAAGTCAGTTTTCGTGGAAACAATTTCCCTCTGATATGTTTTGTTAATAGTAATAGCAGCCCCTCTAGAAGTAGAATTATGTCCTGCAGCTACTATATGCTTGACCCATTTACTTTTTCTCTCCCTGTCCCAGAGTTGTTAGATCAGGTGAGTTTCTTGAAGAAATGCTATCATTGTTTTACTTTGATATATAATATGCATGACTAGCTTCATTTTACTTTTGTCTGAAACCCCCTTAATGTTCCATGAATCTAGAGATATTTCTGACAGTTTAAAAAATATGTCTTGATTAGTGTTAATAAAGCATAACCTGAGTGGTGTGCCTCATGGCTCTGTCCTGGGGTCCCTCCTGTTTGGCATATACTTATCAGAAGTACAGGCAAGCACGGAAGGGCTGTGGCTGACTAAGTTTGCGGACGACTGCAAACTGGGTGCTATAATAGAGACTCTGGCCAACATGGAGATCCTCCAGAAGGGCCTAAATGAGACTGATGCCTGGTGTCAAAGCCATGATCTCAAGCTAAATGCAAAAAAATGTGTAGTAATCCCCTTTGGAAAAAACAGAGTACCCGCAAACTACAGCATAGGAGGTAATCCCCTGAAATCTGAAGAAGAAATCAGGAATCTAGGGACCCAAGTAGATAGTCAGCTTTCCTTTGATAACCATGTTGCAAAAGTGGTTAGAAAATCCTTCTATGTGACCCATCTGATCACGAAAGGGTTCACATCAAGATCTAAGGATGTAATGGTGCCCCTCTACTCTTCCCTCATCAGACCCATTATTGAGTACAATGCACCAATTGGAATGTACCTGGCTAGACATCTGCAGCAGCTGGAGAGACCACAAAGGTACCTAACCAAGAGGATTACTGGCCTCAAACAGTTGTCCTATGCAGCACGATTGAAAAAGCTAAGACTGTTCTCTGTTGCATACCACTTTCTCAGAGGCGATCTCTGTCTAACGTACAGAGCCATGTCCAACCCAGAATTGTTGAACATGCTCCATCTTAGCAAAACAAAATCTACTTGAGCTACATGCTCTAGGGATATAAACCTCAACACAACAATGAATAGAATATGCTGGAGGGATAGATTCCCTTTGCACAGACTTCCCTTACAATGGAACAGGGTCCCGATCTACATAAGACAGAGCCCCTCACTATCACTCTTCAAGAGGAACCATGATGAGTGGATGGGTAACAGAAAGTTCACACCGGGGATCACACCAACAGCACTACTAGATAGGGACCAAGGGTACTAGCTGCTAGTACAATGGTCTAGGGAACTACTAAAGGGGAGGTGAATACCGCACATTGTGAATGACCTGAGATGTACCTCCCTGGACTACATGAAAAGAGACATAGAGGAGCTGTCTGACCATGTAGCCCAGGCTGGTATGACCCTGAACTTGAGTAGCATCTTGCCCTCATCAAGAATGATGCCACAGTATAAAGACACAATGATCAGTTTCAACAGTTGGCTAAAGAATTGGTGTCATTCAAAGGGGATCCAGTGTCTGTCAGCCTGGGATGACATGCTCGACAAGCCACGTTGCTTCGCTAGGGACGGCTTGCACCTGTCACCCTTAGGCTTTCGTATACTGGCCAAGGCTCTTGCCACCCCCATAGTGCCTTTTTTAGGCAAGGCTCAAAGGACAAACCCACCTCCATAGACAACCCAAGGATAAAAAAACTAAAGGTAATGCTACTCAATGCCAGAAGTCTAAACCTCAAGATGCACGCACTTGAGGCTCTCCCCAGTATGGAGAAAATCGATGTCTGTGCAGTAACAGAAACCTGGTTCAAGGCTCCTGAGAGCACCCCAGCACTACCAGGTTATAACTCATACCATGCGTTTCGGCCCAAAAACTCGGACCGAAGCACAAAAGGAGGGGGAGTATCTATATTCATCAAAGATACCTACACCTCCAGGTTAGTGGCACTGCACAAAGCATCGGAAACCATCCATTTGCAACTAACAGCGGGCAAAACTGCCTTTCAGTTTGTAGCCTGCTACAGAACACCCTCCCTATTACAGGAACCCCACTTGGCATTCCTGAGAACACTGGAGAATATGAAGTTCTCTCCAAACACTATGTTATTGGGTGACTTCAACTACTCAAACATTGACTGGGAAAACTACTCAAGCCCAAACACCCTTGCCCAACGGTTCCTTGAATTTATAAACTCTAACGCAGTGGAACAACTGGTCACCACTCCCACAAGAGGGAGCAACATATTGGACGTGGTCATCACCAACATGGGGACTCTATGTTCCACACCAGAGGTAAACCCCTCAGTGGTAAGTTCAGACCATAAACAAATTTCCCTGGACGTCCATATCCAGTCCCCACCCCCAGCCAAGGAAATCACTGTAAAGAATTTCTCAAAAGCCAACTTTGCACTTCTCAAGACTGAGGTGGAATCCTTCAAAGCCCCTGGGCCAGAGGATAATACAGTCCAATCCACAGAATCCTTTACAAATGCATTCTATGAGCACCTGCAGGAATGCATGGATCGTGCTATCCCAAATAAAACCAAGACTCACTCCTCCAAAAACAGGAGACCGGTCTGGTGGACCCCGGCCATAAATAAACTATACAAAGGAAGGAGGAAGCTACTACATGACAGAGCAAAATCCCAAAAAGGGAAGAAGAAACTTCGATCCCTTATAAAATCATCAAAGGCCAGTTTCGAAAGAAAAATTGCCCTAGACACTAAAGATAATCACAAGGCCTTCTTTAGTTATGTCAGGAACATGGGCGGAAACTCCCAGATATGCTCTGAATTGTTGCATAACAGTACAAAATATACCGAACCTACAGACATAGCCAGCATCCTGGCAGACAGATTCAGTGCAAACTTCTCCCCCCCCTTTTCCCCCGAAAGGAGAAAATGCCTATCCCAACTGAATGTAACCTCCCTGACATCAGAGATGCACAGGTGAAAGCTGTCATCTCCAAAGCAAAAAACACAGCATCTATGGGACCAGACGGTGTCCCAGGCTGTGTCTTACATGAGCTCCAAGAAGAACAGAACCCTCACATTAAGTCACTGTTCAAATTTAGCCTTACTACAGGATATGTACCCAAAGAATGGCATACAGCTACAGTGGTCCCACTCCACAAAGGTGGTGCCACAACGGACCCCGGAAACTATCGCCCCATAAGCCTGACTAGTCTGGTCTGTAAAGCTATGGAGTGTATTATCATGGAACTCATAAACAAAGACATTGGGAGCCTCCAGACACTGGACCCTACCCAGTTCGGCTTTGTTAAGGGCAGATTTTGCCTCTTAAACCTAGTTGATTTCTTTGAAACAGTTACCAAAGTCATAGATGAGGGCAAGGTAGTCCACACAACCTACCTGGACCTCGCAAAAGCCTTCGACACAATACCCCACTCGGGCATCATAAATAAGCTTACCAGCTTAAATATCAACCCCTATATCACAAGATGGGTTGCAAACTGGCTCAGAGATGGAACCCACATGGTCAGAATTGCAGGTGCCATGTCCGAATTCAAACCAGTTACAAGTGGCATCCCACAGGGCTCAGTTCTGGGACCTCTCTTGTTCGGTATATACTTCTCTGAGGTTCAGGCTAACACGGGGGGATTATGGCTGACAAAGTTCGCAGATGACTGCAAACTGGGGGCCATAATCAAATCTCCAGCTGACACAAGCATCCTCCAAAAGGGTCTCACAGAGATGGATGCTTGGTGCCAGAGCCACGGCCTCAAGCTAAATGCTAAAAAGTGCATAGTCATCCCCTTTGGGAAAAACAAGGTGCCCACAAATTACCACATAGGTAGTAATCCATTAAGTACGGAAGAAGTAATTAGAGATTTGGGGACCAACGTAGATAGTAATCTCTCCTTTGATAATCACGCTGCCAAAGTGGTTAGAAAGACCTTCTATATAGCCCACCTTATCACGAAAGGGTTCACATCTAGATCAAGAGAGGTCATTGTACCCCTCTACTCGTCACTCATCAGGCCCATAATTGAATACAATGCCCCTTTTGGGATGTACCTTACCCGACACCAGCAGCAACTGGAGAAACACCAAAAGTACCTCACCAAGAGGATCATGGGCTACAAATAGATGTCCTATGCAGCTCAACTAAAGAAACTCCAGCTCTACTCAGTTGCTTACTGCCTACTCATAGGCGATCTATCCCTGATGTACAAAGCCATGTCAAACCCAGAATTAATGGACATGCTCCACCTGAAAAAATCCAAGTCCCTTAGAGCTACACGCTCCAGGGACCTAAACCTCAGCACAAAAATAAATAGGACATGCTGGAGGGACAGATTCATTTCCCAGAGGCTCCCCTCACTCTGGAATAGAATCCCAATTCATGTTAGACATAGCCCCTCGCTGACCCTCTTCAAGCGAAATCTGGACGCGTGGATGGGAAATCACAAATTCACCCCTGGGATCTCTTCTGTGTCCCTGCTAGACAGAGGCACAGTAAACTAATCTTAAAAGGGTACCTTCTGTGACCTACTTTACAGAGGCACAGTAGGCTAATCTAATAGGAAGGCAGAAGCCAAATACACTCTAGCTAGGCTTATAAATGCCCTAGGGCAGCTAGCCTAGTATCTACCTATGAACAATGTGGCTGCACTAATATATGCCTTCGGGCAGATAGCCCAGTACCAGCCTATGAACCTATAATAAGTAATTAACATCATAAAGAGATACTGTTGTTTATTTGTGTTAGTTAGTACTTCCTGCATAGTAACATATTCTCTTAGCCCCCTATGAGTGCCTAACCACCCATCCCTCTGTAATGATAGATTAACAAAACTTATAAAATCAAAATCAAAGGATATTTGTGACTGGATCTGAGTAAAAATCTTATAGAGCAGAGGGATGTCAAAATTACCTACTACTTTCCAAACGTACACGACCATATGGATCAGCTCTGCATAGCAGCCTCCCTATACCCATGTTCAGAATCTATTTTTTAATATCCTACCATTTTTAAACATATGTAGTATGTTAGCTAATATACTCAAAATACTTTGGATAGCCTTATAACTAAAGAAATATACTAAAACTCCAATTATCATTAGTTCTTAGATTAAAACCCTCTAAGCCATAGAAACATCCCTATATCATTTTGTTTTTAAGCTATGAGTTGTTACAAACATATCAGTAGTTACATACATATCAGTAGTTACATACATATCAGTAGTTACATACATATATGTAGTTACATATGTATACCTGACTAATAAAGACAAAGTAAAGAAAAGAGAAAAAAAACAGTACAATATAGTCTTATGAGCTAAATCTATGAACACCAAATATAATACTAGAGAGGCATTACTGAATATTACTACTGTCACTTTAACAACAAAATAATAATACTTCTATTATTTACCTTCAGTAAATGTGTATTACAGATATGTATCCTTTAGCTTATTTGCGTCCACTATATACAAGCATTTGCTTAGTAATACAGCCTAAAAGAAGTTGTTTTAACTGGATATATCAGTTCTACAGTACTTGGAAACTGTTAATTATTCCTAGAGAAAAATACAGATTCCAGTTGCATATTTTACCTTAGTGTTTAACAGAGCAGGTCTGTTTTAGGTGCAAGACCAATATCAAATAATAATTTTGTAACTACACATATGAGCATGCAGCTGCTATCTAATATAATTATCAGAATCTTTAAATATATAACTCTGCATTATATGCACATGATTATAGTAAGATTTCACCTAATAATTCAGTTGAGAAGAAAACAGATGTTATATTCCACGCAATCATCAATTTAATATGGTCAAGCACATTCATTGAAAAAAAACAGTCTGTAAGTCTGCATTGCACATTTAAATTAACTGTATTAACTTCAAAATTTTCTAGCTTGCAAATTAAGTATTCATAAGTCTATCTGCTTACATTTTGCTGCACAGGTTCAGTTAGTATGCTTAGCAAGCAGTCTGAGTACATTTCCGACTATTTGGATGGATTGTTTTCAGTACAAAATGCAGTTTTATGTACAATACTGTACTCCCAACTCGTTTCTGTTGTTTAGATCCATTCCCAGTAATGCACTGGGGCTCCTAGATCGTTTTGATGATGAAATGAGTTGAAAGGTGAACAAACACTTGTGACTGCATAGAATTGTGGAAAATGGAATGTCGCAATGCTAACAGACCTCGCAGCCTACTCAGAAATGGAAAAATAAATGGATTAAAGTATTTACCTCAAGAAAAAATCGAAAAAGGTAGGATTCAGCCTAAAACAGAAGAGGATGTCATTCAGATGTTCAGCAAAGGTGGATTGACTTTTTTCAAGCTGGATTTACATTGTAGAGATGGAGAAATGTGACTTTTGCTTCTGCTGGTGTATCTATGAATATTATTTTCATTTTTATAGTAGAATATTAATGTAGCAGGATATTTCATCTGAAAGCGTATGTTTTTTTTCTATCAGGTAAGCACAGTATTTATTTAGTTTCTGATGATTTTGCTTGATGTCAAGAGGAAGGTCTTGGCTTATTGTGATTCTGTGTCCTCTCCATGTGAGGGTTTTCTTGGTTTTATATGCAGATAGTATTAGTTGTACATGGGCTGAATTAAGTATCCTGACATATATCTATCTTGGATAGTCTGTGTTTTGTGAGTGCCTTTTGGATCTGTGAGCTCTTTCAATTGCTATGTCCACCAGAAGTTATTTATCTTGCAGTAGTGTGCTTAGTATTTCTTTAATAATTGGGTTTAGTTGGTTGTTTTCAACAGACTCTGGTATTCCCCTGATAATGAGATTATTCCGTCTGCTTCTGGCTTCTAAGTCCAGGTCTTTTTGTTGCAATTCTGATATATTCTTTGCCCAGCCTGTATACTTTTATTCATGTCTTGTATTTTCAGTTCATTGTCCATGATTTGGCACAAGACAAGGGTGTCCACTTTCTCCCTACCTCTTTAATTTATATCTCGAACCCCTACTTCTTTTTATATTACAAAAATCTTTTCTACACATTCCAAGAGTATTAAATACTAAAATTATATACCTGTACAGCCTGTATACTTTTATTCATGTCTTGTATTTTCAGTTCATTGTCCATGAATGGCACAAGACAAGGGTGTCCACTTTCTCCCTACCTCTTTAATTTATATCTCGAACCCCTACTTCTTTTAATATCACAAAAATCTTTTCTACACATTCCAAGAGTATTAAATACTAAAGTTATGTATTCGGCATTTGCTGATGACTTAACTATATACCTACAACTCCCCACAACAGATCTTCCTAAAATACTGACAGCCATTAACAAATTGTCAGAGATCTCAAACTACAAACTAAATCCCATCTTTTCCCACTAAATCCCACTGTACATATGCACTTTTACTTCCCAGAGAGCGAGATTAAGCTAACTTATCAACTAAAATACGTGGGGGTAAAATATACCCCTAATTTTAGTGACATCATTAAAAATAATTGAACTCACACCTGGAATACTGTTGAAAATGATATGAACAGATGGAAAATATCAACATGCCTTTGTTATCAAAAAGTAGTGTCATTAAGATGAACCTGCTACCAAGAATTCTTTTCCAAATTAACACTACCATCACAATTATATCCCCAACATTTTTTATAGATATGGAAAGAACTATATCCAAATTTATTTGGTATCCCAAAGCTACTACAATCAAGTATGAAAAGCTTATACTTCCTAAATCTAAAGGTGGATTAGGGTTACCTGATTTTAAACTGTACTATAGTATTATTAATGCATATAGGCTATGTCAAATTTTAAATTATAAATCAAACACAAATGTATGGTCCCCCTTATGGACTAGAATTTGGAATAAACAAAGTAAGACTTGGGTGCAATCCTAGGGCTCTCTTATTCCTAAACGTAAATCAAAAATCTGTCTATGTTAAGAACTTACATCCACTTATTAAACATATGGTATTATCTACTCAAAAGTTCTTTTCATCTGTACAATTATTAAATGCCCTCCTTTTACTGCGACCTATACACCTTAATCCTAATTTAATATTAAATCAACTGTTAAACTTGCAGGATTATCCCTTATTAAGGGATCTTGCAGTATGGGAAATTTACAAATGGAAGGAATGTGATATAACACAATTACGAGAGAAATTAAATCTCCCAAAAGAATACGTAAATATTATGAACTCACTCCAATACCTTGTAAACACCAAATTTCCACCTGATAATTTTGATAAACAAGACACTAATTTATCCCAGTTAATTCTTAAAAATCTAGTAACCAAGGGGAAAACAATTTCCAGAGTCTACAAACTTATAATTGATATAAAACATCAGAATTGTACTTTATTTTCCTCATACTGGCAAAAGAAAAACCCACACATTAATGAACAGGATACAAAAGATGCCATCAAAAACACTCATATTCAGTCTGTTCAAAAAGTTGCTTTACAAACAATTTATGATTAACAATAATGCATATTTTACCACTCAAAACATACCTCTCAACCTGGAAACATCAAAAATCTGGACAAGGCCCATGAAAAATAGCTACAAATCTGTATGCTGATTAACATCTAATTTGCATACATAATTATGTAGCCCCACCCACTCCAATGGAATTGTGGGATACCAACTTTCGAACGCAAATTGAAGAACAGACAACCAAAACATGGCACCAGACCAGAGTCCCCCTGCAGCCATTCCAGTGTCCTGTTACCTGGCTATTTTTCCCCATTTACCATAAACACTAATGCATGCATACTGCTTTACTTCTACAATGATTTGAATTTTATTTTTACATTTTACAGCACAACAATGCAGAAACACTAAAAGACATCATCTGGTAAACAAAACAATACTGTCTCACAATGAAAATAGGCTTGACATTAAACTTTGCCCTTGAAACTCATTCATTGAAACAGCATTGAAATCCACACCACATCCAAAGAAAATGCATCTGGCCAGTGGTGGATAAAGATTACCTTTGGGCTGTTTTCAAATCATTGGCCCCTTGCACACAAAACAAGATAACATACATGTGTTATTTTCTTTATACACCTTCCTGACTTTATTAAATTATATTCTTTGTATAATAAAATACACACATGTTAGAGCGCATTTTAAATTTATTGTTTGAACATTTTACCAGTAATCTGTACTGTAGGCAATGAAACAAAACACATGAACCAATAATGACAAAACTGCCCAATTCAGAACTTTTCCATCACAAAAGTCTGCTTCCATACCTACACTATCTTGCACAGCGTTTCACACTTATTTTCAATTTCATTTTTTTTGGGGGGGGGGCAAAATGTCAAAAGCCAGGGACACATTTTAAACATTGCTTGTATAATTTTGTAAATTTGCTAGAATAAAATGTTGTGCTACCATCATGCATTTCACTGGCAGATTTTGAACCCAGGACTCTATGCACTACATTCAGAACAACATACCACTTTCCCACATCAGCAGCTGCCTGAAAAATAGGAAGACTGAAACTTAATAGCCATCATTTAGTGAATTCATTTCTCACTTCTCAACATAGCTCTTAACCTCAACACAAAAAACATGGACAAACAACAAAGCCAATAATGGGGGAAATGGAATACAAATTCAGTTCTCACTTCTCACTCACCATATCTCTGAACTGTTAGCTCACTTCTTATCATAGCTCTAAACTCTTAGCACAAAAAAAAAGTGTTCTTACTTCTCACCATAGCTCTCAAGTCTCAAGTGCAATGGGATGATTATGGCATATGGCCCCCAACCTCTGCTGCAGTCCAGGCTGGTACATCTCACTTGCTCTTTGACCATGCTTCCTCTTTGGACCTTGCCGCCTCCCAAAGTCATCCTCAGCCTCCACCAGGGATCATCACAGGAAATGCTGATGTCATCACCCTAACCCCAGGATAGGCATGCCCATTCTTCTGTGCCACTCTGTCAGTTTCCCAAGCCTGTAATCAAATGCAGGTCACCTGAGGCATAGTCAGTGTTTTATCCCTGTATGCTACCAGAGCAGGCAGTAATGATCCATTGTTGGCAGCAGACTGTGGGGAGTTACTACTCTCTGTACATTTAAAAGTTATAGTTAACAGAGAGAGCTGTAGATCCAGAAAACAAATTGCTATAAGGAGTTATGGAGAGGGGCTTGACAGAGGCATTCAGGAGGGAAAGGGGCAGATGGGGAAAGGAAAATAAGAATGTGGAGATAAATAGTAATTAAAATGTTAAGAGCACTTAAAAAGTGTGCTATGCAGGCTCATCATCTCCCTTCTCTCAAAATAATGTAATGTAATACAATTGACTGGTCAACTAGGGCAAATTGCTTGGTTATGTTTGATTAAAATAATACTAAATATAAAAAGAGGTAGCTTTCAGCTTTATATATTTTTCTACGCCTGTGGACATGTTTTGTATGCTTGGTAAAGATAAAGATCAGAAGTAAATGCAGGCTAGTTTTGCAAGTGTTCAACAGATGATAAAACAAGTTAAAAAGTCACAAAAATGACATTTGGCATAGAGCCTAGGGCTGTCATTTCTGGGATATACATTATATAGTGATAATTAGAGAGCAGTCTCTAGAGATGTTAGAGAAACAATTTGTGTGGAAGACAAAATTAATATACACCAAATTCCCTTTGCAATTTAGAGATAAATACATTCAGCTGTTAGTAAAACTTAAAACCTAAATATCTGCTCATTTTATGCATTTACAAAGCTGCTCGAGGCAGTTTCATTTCACTACCATAACTCAGTCAGGAATGGTGGTGGCTAGGGATAGTAGGCTCTTTTTACCCTGTACTAAAGGGTACAGGGTTTGAGCCTGAATACCTCTAGCCACCAAGTGTATTATATGGGGGCATTTTCACACACACACACACACACACACACACACACACACACACACACACACACACACAAAATCTCTCTCACCTACCCTGAGTAGTGCTTGGCCTCTTCTGTTGCCGCCATTAATCCCGGTTCCATTTCAGGGCTCGCGCTGAATCCCCCAGCCTGCTACTGCCATTAATCCATTTGTCCCCGACATTGTGCTGCCAAGCCTGCCAGTAATCTTTCGCATTCCTGCCATATCCCCGGTCACTAGTCTCGCATAACCACCACTGCCATATCCCCGGCCACTTTGTGCTACCAATAGTCTCACATTCCCGCCGATAACTTAACCGCCAGCCGGAAATGATGATGCGAGCTCCTTGAGCTCAATTCCAACTGGCTAGTAGCCTGACGGTGCTGACGTCATCGCGCATGTAATGACGTCAGCTCTGACAGCGCAAAAATTTTAAAAAAAGAAAAGAAAAATCGGAAATGAAGGGGTGCCACTCGGGAATTGTGGCACCCCTTCATTTGGACCCCAAAACTTGGTAAAAACTGAGTAATTTGGAACGGTTGGGAGGTCTGCCTCAAAAATTAATAAATTTAATAACAAATGCTCATCTGAATGTCCTCACTGCACTAAGCAACCAGCAGACATTCTCCATGTTATGTGGGAATGTAATAAAGTTTATAATTTATGGTGTTCATTAAGGGCAAGACTAGAGAAAATGGGTTACCAAAAAAGTACTTTATCTTGGAAAATGGCTATACTGCACATTAATATAAATAATCTTCCAATAGTCTTAAAGCATGTCCTCATCTCCATGTGTGCTCTTGTCAAATTCTGTATTACAAAGAATTGGACACTTACAACCTCACTCTCATGAGAAGGTTTTAGTAATCAAATACATCTCCTCCCACAAGCTACTATATGTTACTAAGAAACGTAAATACTACCAAAAGTATTGGGAATACCTATTAGATTTCATTCTCAAGAAGTAAAAATATTAATGTTAGAAGTGAAATATTTAATATATGTAAGAAAGTCAATGAGGATATATTTATAACCTTATTATCATTGTGATTTTATAAATCTTTATGTTGATAATCTGTTCGCAGATAGATGTCCCCTATGTAAAGGTTTTAGTTTTATCTTTCCCTCGTATGTGTAATATCCCCCTAAATAGCTAATGGTTACTGTTTTGTTTTCTTCTTCTTATTGCAGGATAAGTGGTTAGTACAAAAAAATTGGATTCTTGAAGTGACTTATTTGTATATATTGTATATAGGTTGTTATGGTTTGTTGTATGTGTTTTTTGTTGTCAAATGTCGCATATGTTGTAATCTTAAAAACTGCAATAAAGAAAAAGTTTGGAAAAAAAAAACAGAATAAATAAATGTAAGGGGAGCTGAGTCAGTGCTTCTGCATATCTGGACACATTACTGAAGGGGTCACTTGGGTGAATGTTTCATAATGGTGCTTATGCATAGCTGGACATATTACTGAAGGGGTCGCTTGGGTGAATATTTCATTTTAGTGCTTGTGCATACTAGGGCATGTTACTGAATGGGTCTCATGGGTGAATGTTTCATTTTAGTTATTGTGCATACTAGAGTATGTTACTGAAGGGGTTGCTTGGGTGAATGTTTCATTTTAGTGCTTGTGCATACTAGGGCATGTTACTGAAGGGGTCTCATGGGTGAATGTTTCATTTTAGTTATTGTGCATACTAGAGTATGTTACTGAAGGGGTTGCTTGGGTGAATGTTTCATTTTAGTGCTTGTGCACACTAGGGCATGTTACTGAAGGGGTCTCATGGGTGAATGTTTCATTTTAGTTATTGTGCATACTAGAGTATGTTACTGAAGGGGTTGCTTGGGTGAATGTTTCATTTTAGTGCTTGTGCACACTAGGGCATGTTACTGAAGGGGTCTCATGGGTGAATGTTTCATTTTAGTTATTGTGCATACTAGAGTATGTTACTGAAGGGGTTGCTTGGGTGAATGTTTCATTTTAGTGCTTGTGCACACTAGGGCATGTTACTGAAGAATTGCTTGGCTGAATGTTTCATTGTGGTGCTTTTGCAAACTAGAACATATTACTGAAAGGGTTGATGAGTGAATGTTTTATTTTACTGCTTGGGCATGCTAGGAAATGTTACTGTGAAGGGGTTGTGGGGAAATAATTCATTTGTGTGTCAGGGAAGTACTTTTGCATACATGGTCAGATTGCTGAAGTAATCAGTGGGCAAAATAATTTATTTGGTCATTTTAGTGCTTGTGCATACATGATACAAACTAGTGAAAGGGTTGCTGGGGGAAATTGTGCATCGGGGAAGTGTTTGTATATACTTGGACAAACAAGATTGCGAATTGCAGCTTCAATATCAAAGAAAAAGCATTGCATTTAACAATGGATGTGCATACCACAGGGATGTTGGACTATGAATTGCAAAACTGCTTCATTAGTATACTGCACTTTACAACATTTCACATCTGCGTCTCATTATTTTTTTTAGTGTAAGTGGCCTCTGTGAATCATGCCTTTGCTACACTCATTCATAAACATCAGGAATATCCCTATCACATTTGCACAAGTGAATACCACCCATAAATTAAGCATGACATTGGATTAACTACATATGAATTCTTTTAATGTTGTACTTTGCATAAATAGTATTGTGTATATTGCAGGAATGTATATCTTCTACAAAGTGTGTGTATGCATGTGTGTATCTGTACAGTATATCGTAATAGTAATGATTGCATATTAAAAAATATTCTTTAGCTTAATTTTGCATTCTGCTTCTAGAGTTGTATTACTACAACTACATTATTATCCTTCTGATTGCCTTGTGGCTCTGGACATGACTGAAAGTTTTTTTTTTTTGACCAGCTCATCTATCTGGTTAACAAATGTGAAATAAATGAATGTAAGTAAAATAAACAGCAGATGGTAATCTGATAAATAGAAAGAGCATATAACTGATAAATATTTTGGAGTGCCTGGTTGCTTCTCTAATGTGTTGTTTATCTGTTTTGGGAGGTGTTGGAGAGCTTACCCTGTAGACTGTTACAATGGCATTAGATCCATGTGGTTAACATAGTGTGTTAGTGTTCTTACTGTCAGTTAGATTGCTGCTAGTTCGGTGCTGAATTCAATGAACTAATTTTTGTATTTTATATCTGCATCCTTTGGTGAGATGAGAGATAACCAACTGTCAATGTTCACATAGAAAACAGGAAGTTTCAGAGTCTAACAGCATAAACATCACCTTGCAGTGTCAAGTAACAGAGGCACTTTTTCACTGTTTTATCCGTGCTGTGAAGTATGCAGCTGTTTTCATAATTTACATGAGTGAGAGATGCAAAAGTAACTAGTCTTCAATGTAAATGGTGCATGTTTTGCAAACTAGGTATTTGTGCGGTCTAGAAACAATATGAAAGAGAAAGGCAGGGGAGTTGGGGGGATAGATGAAGCTTTTTAGCTCTAGGAAGGTTGTAACAAGCTCTTCACTGCTAAGCAGAAAATCTTGACCAGCAGATGAAACTGCTGTATCATAAAAATTTTAATTGTTAGCTGTATGTTGATAGCTCCATTGGTGTAGCGGGATTAGGCCTTGATGTCAGCCCAGATGGCCAGGGTTAGATTACTGACCATGGCCTTGGCACAGGAAGGACTGGTGAGGAGTGAGAGGGAAAGGATGAGGCAATGAACTGGGGAGGAAGATGTGAGAGGACACATTCAGGCCGCGTGTTATCCTGAGGACCTCATGAGAGTAGAAGCTTCAGGGGAGTATGGTATCCGGAGTCTTAAGTTTACTTGTGTTAGTACTTGACACACCCTCACTTATGTGTGGCAAGTTACAGGCTTGCATTATAGGGATTAGGAATTAAGTATTAAAAAAAAAAAAGATAAAACCCAAGATGAATGATGCCACTTGCTCATCACAAGGAAAAAACAATGAGTCATATAACGCTGTCACCTCCCAGGGAATCAATGGGTCAAATGAGCAAGTGCAAAGTGGGGAGAATTCTTACTGTATGTCAGATCTTTCCAGTTGCTGGATAAAGAAAATGTGTACTATTTAGTCACTGCAAAGGAACCTAGTGTGAATTGAGAGCCATAAGCTCTTCCATTGTCATACATGCTGTAAAATTCATAGCTCTCTCTAAAGTGGTGAATCTCTTTCTTGAACCTCAGTAGCCTGGGGAAAGGTTTGCTACCCACCCAACCAACAATTTACATCTTGGAATACAGATAAAGTGATCAAGGCTGCTATTGCCTGCTTGATTAATTGCAACTGTTAAATAAAGAATAGTGCAAGTTGGCACTAATAGTGGGACACACAAACCAGCCAACAGCATACAGGAAATTCTCTCCTCTTTATTTAATGTACTCAGTGAGAAGCAGAATGCATTTTTTAATATGAAGGTGATAGAACTGTATTAACTGCTGTAAGGTTTGGAGCTGTTGCTGTAACTGTTAGCTTAACTGCTGAGAATTCTTCTCCTTAGCATTTATTTGAATATGCATGTATATGTGTTATGCGTTTTAGTTTCATGCAAGTTTTGTGACACATGGCAGCTGCAGTGATGTTTGTGTGGAAAAGTAAGATGCTTGTTGCTGTGTGCATACACACAAACAGTAAAAGGCTAATACTAGTGGTAGGTGCCATTTTCTAAAATTGTCCACTCAGAAGGTGTTAAGAAAGTGATGTATCTGAAAGTTTTTTGACATGTTCTGGAATTAAGCTGTGCCCCAATGACTAATTAGCGATAAAAGTGACATAAAATCAGCTAGATCAAAGTGGTTATTAAAAAACTATGATGCACAAAACTGGACAGGCTTAGAGTTCTGGATGTCTGTCTGTACTTTCCGGTTAAAAATGCAGTTTATGAAATAAAACCCTCCATATCCTGGTGTAAGGAGGAAAAAGAGGAATTTTCACTAAAAAAGACGGATGGACTTAATCAGCAGTGAAGGAGAAAAGTCTAAAACTCCACAATCTGATGTACCTCTACTCCAGACATAAGCTCATTCCAGCTGTGTGGTGTGTTTATCAGAGGGATGCACTGGGTTCTGTTCTCATCCCCTCCCTCTCTGCATTTTCTTTTCAGATGCACAGGTTGATGCCTGTAACGTCTGGATCACAACTTTTGCTGATGATTGCACACATGGTAGCAACTTCCTCTCCTCTTCATACACAACAGTTTGAAAGTGTTGGACACCCTATTCCTGGTTTACAAATAAGGGCTTGATCTTTAGCTTTACCAGATATAGCAACGTTTGTAAGCAGATAGTTCTTATCAACTACTATAAAGAGGGAAACTGCTTAAGATAGCATATGTTATTAGAAATATGTAGGTATAGTCGAAGATATAAGAAGTTACCAGTGTGGGTAGGAAAAAAACTTCAGAGTGAGCCCTATGACACTCTAGGGGATCACTGTTCCATCATTCCAATGTGCACTTCAGGCATTCTGCTAATCATAGAATATAATGCTCTCCTTGCAGCCTCTTTAACTAAGAACTGGCTTAGATAGTAAGGATTCAGTAATTTTCTTTATTAGCTCACTGTTTCATTATTCCTTACATCTGGGATTTTGTAGCTAGATGCCTGTCTGCCTATTCCATCTATGAAAGCTCAGAAGCCTTCTTCCTTGTATGGTGTATATCCACCATGGACTATGTGCAGTGTTTTAGTATAAAGAGGGATGGCCACTCATGCCATCTTTAGAACTTTCTGGAAGTGATACTTGTAGGCAGATGTTTCATTCAGTGTTGCACAGTAGTAGTACTTATCCATACAGCTCAGTGGAGTTGAGGCAAATAAGTACATTGTTAGGGAGTTATTTCTTTTCTTATTGTATGGTGTTTGATTGTTAGAGTTCCTTGTGACATTTCTTTTGTCTAATACTAAAAAGGGAAAGCATGGATATGGAAGGCAGATCTCTTATAGAGACCACCTTACTAGGCACGTAATCTGCTTGACACTTGTGTATCTGCCAATGATTTACTCATAAAACCCTCAGAAAGTAAGCTACATTCTCAGTCTGTACCTAGACTTTGAGACTCTGGTACACTCAGATATGTCTTTAGCCTGTAAATCTACATCTGTGGAACTTCTGCCTAAGAAAAATCCCAAGGACTGATTGAAAAGGGTGATAGATGACACTTATCAGATGTCCCTGTCACCCAGTTGGTCTGTAACAATTGGCCCCAGTGAAATGGTTCCTGAGGGTAGTCATAGCAGTATGGAGAGAAAGGCATATTCCTGATGACTGGAGAATACCAGTGCCAGTATTCAAGAACAAAGAGGACAGTCACAACTGCAGACATACTAGTGCCAGTGTACAAGAATGAAGGGGGCATCCACAGCTGTGGACATACTAGTGCCAGTGTACAGGAACAAAGAGGGCATCCACATTTGTGGGCAGAACAGATGTATCAAACTCCAGTCACACTGCATGCAAGTTCTGGAAAGTGTAACTGTTAGACAGAGTGTTAGAAAGTAAGATGGGAGATGAGAAGTTTAGATTCAGATCATAATTTGGCCTTAGTGACCTGATGTTCGCAGTGAGATGGACACTGGAGAAGAAGCTGCAGATGAGATTCCTGCACTTGCAGAAAGCACATGACAAGGTCCCAAGAAAGCTGATTTGGGCAGTCCTGTGGGGGTTCAATGTTCTACATTGGTAGAATTAGTGGAGGCTATGTGCAAACAGTATTCAGTTTCAGAGCGGCATTCACTCTCACAGAGGGGTTCCCAGTGGGAGTGGGTGTGCAACAGTATTCAGCTCTGAACCTTATGCTGTTCATACTGGTGATGGACTACATTACCAAACAGGTCTGAGGGGACAAGTTAATAATGTTGCTGTATGCAGATGTGGCATTACAGGAAGACTCTGAACAAGAACTTCAGCAAAGGGTGGGGGAATGGAATGCCAAACTGAGGGCACATGAGATGAAATTGAGTACAGATAAGACAGTTGTACTTGTAATGGCAGCAAATAGGGAAATTGGCAGAAGTTGTGAACTGAGATAGAAGGGGAAATAGTGGAACAGGTTAACAGCTTCAATTATCTGGGAGTGATGGTTGAGGGGAAGGGTAGTCTGAGTGAGGCGGTCAACTCTAGAATCAGAGTTGCTACAGCCAGCTGGCACAGTGTGTCAGGGCATTGTATGACAAGAATGCCAAAGAAGCTGAAAAATAAGGTGTACAAAACAGTGGTGCAGCCAGTACTACTGCATAGTACAGAACCTGGGCTTTAAAGGCAGAGCAGTAAAGGTAATGGAGATAAACTTCCTCAGATTAAGTGGTAGGATGCACATGGTGAAAGAGAGGTAGAGATGACATCAGAGCAGAAGCCAAAGTAGCTCCAATTGCAGGTAAGGTCAAAGAGAACAGATTATGGGGGGTTGGGCACATGTACAGCAAAGCAGAAGACAATCTGGTAAAGAAGATTTTTTGATAGGCAGGAAGAAGGCAAGAGGAAATAAGGGCATCCAGTGAAGATGTGGACGGGTCGTGTGAGAGAATGCCTGTGACAGTCAGGCATGACTGTCAAATAAGGTAGGACTGTGGAATTGAATGGAGAGAGATGGTAACATTTGAGATGACACCCCAACCCCATGTAGAAAATGGGGGAGGGGTTGATGAATTGGTCTTAGTGAGTTGTGTTTTACAATCCCTGAAACAGCTGTCTTCTTTCCATTGATCTGATGATACTCTTTCAGAGAGCATCGTGGCTGGGGATTGAAACACACATCCAAGTGGACTGTCAGCTCACAGGCTTCTTACTGAGATGCCTGGCCTTGTGGTAACAGAAAGGAACCATGGGTTGTCATTACAGAGGGTAAAGACAGAATCCACAAGCTTTCTCAAGGAGATCAGAAGTTTTGGTTTGAAAGTTCAACATGCTGGACCAGGTCCCATGTCTCTGTGGGTGGATGTATGTCTTAGGTTTTTATCTTGGTACTGAGGTTAAGTGGTAAACCGTAAAACAGATAGAAGAATGAGAAAACACACCAATCTGCAGCTAAAAGCAGTTTAATCAAAATCAGTTTTTCCCAAAAGTCATCAGTTTAACCATCTTGCACATGACACCAAGGGACCTTCTTTCTTGGTACACTTGCAGGTCTGCTTGGCCAAGGCAGTCTTTGAATGAATGACTCAATCAGTCAATCAAATCAGGATCAGGTATTATAATGGTCTTGCAAGCAGAGTATTTAAGTAATTAATGCAAATTCATGATCTTGCATCTTTGCTATCCATTTTGTGTTTCATACCCAAGCATGAGAGAACCAAACTGATAAAACGAGACAGAATGGATGAAACCTCTATAGTATTCCACTGAAAAAGACAGAAGACCAGATATATTCTTTCTCTTCCACTGCTTAGATAAGTCCTGACTAAGAAGGATTTAGTTAGACTTCCTTCCCCCAAGCAAGTTCATAGGTGTTTACTAGGCTAATGGCCTTTTTAACCCTAGCCATGCATCCCAAATCTCTGACACGTTCTGATAACCCTTGATAAGTGTAAGCATAAGCCTAGGAGATGAACCATTTACAGGTTACCTGTGTTCATTAGAGGCATAGGTGCCAAACCAGGGATGAGTTTCTGGTTTCCCATCCAATTGTCCAAGTTGCACTTGAATTGGATTAGGAAGGAACTCTACTTCACATGGATAGGGAGCCTGTTCCATAGACAGGGTAGTCTCTGGGATACATACCTATCTCTCCAGCAGGTCCTATTTATTTCACAGGCAAGGTTTAAATGGGTAATTCTGGTATTGTTTGTTTTATGGATATGCAGGAGGTCTATCAAAGTGGAGTCTGGCAGTGCCCTATATGCCATGCATAGATTTCCCCTCAAAAGCCTGTAGGAGACAAAACACAGTGATAGGACCTTGAGGTGGTCTGCGCAGGACATATTACTTATGCCCTGTGTTCTTTTAGTGAGGAACTTCTGTGGGCATTCCAGTTGCTGGATATGCCAGGTTAGGTGCATACAAAAAGGGCATTGTACTTAATGATAGGTTTGATGAATGCTGAATACAGTAGAACAATGACTTCCTTGGACTTAGATGCCATACCTTTGTTTATAAGTTATTCAACATAGAATGATTTCCTCACCAGTGTAGACACGTGACGATCAAAGGCTAGATTACTACTGGTGTGTGCCCCTAAGTCCCTGACAACTGGGTCAACTCTAAGGGGTGTGCTGTCAATATGATAGTTACAAAGGATGGATGACTTCCCAAAGGATACTATTATGCATTTCTTGGCATTAGTTTTAGTCTGACTCTGGCACCAGTCGTTTGTCTGCATCAGCCCCTCCTGAAGAACATTTGTGTCAGTGTGAGATTTAATGACAGTGTCCTAATTTGCAATCATCTGCAAATTTAGTCAGCCAGAGACCACTGACATTGGCCTTGACTTCTGAAAAGTAAATGCTAAACAGGAGCGGTTCAAGGACTGATCCTTGAGGGACTCCACTTGTGACTGACCTCTTTGTAGAGGTGGACTCTCCAATTCTAACTTCCTGAGTCCTGTCTGTGAGCCATTTGGCTATCCACCAGGTGACATATGGGTTTGTACCTAACCTCTTGAGTTTGTTAACAATGCCCGAGTGGTGTATTGTGTCAAATGCCTTGGCCAGGTCAAGGTAGGCAGTGTGAAAGATTTTGCTCTCATCCATTACTTTGGTGATCTTTTCAAAGAAGTCCACCAGGTTGAGTAGGCATGATCTGCCCTTTACAAAACCAAAATGGGTTGGGTCCAGTGTCTGGAGGTTTACAACGTGAAGTCACAAACTATCCGATAAGTGCCATGGCTCTTTTATAATCTTGCGCTGTTGAAATAACAACAAAAACCGCAAGGTAAATCCAAATAGAATTCAGCAACAAGTACCAAAAATAAGGAATCCTGGTCGAATAGCACACTGATGAGAACTGAACAAGTAAAGCAATGTCCATTATTCCAAGAAAGAACAACAATACAAAATGGTAAATGCATTTGATTTACTTGCTCAGTTCGCATCAGTTTGGAGCTCATTATTCAGTGTGGTTATTTTGACAGCGCAAGGTTATAAAAGAGCTGCAGCACTTATTGGATAGTTTGTGACTTCATGTTGTAAGTTGTTTTCGTGATTTCTATTCAGTTGTCTGGAGGTTTACTATACCTCTATTGATCATCTCCATGATAATTCTTTTGGCTTTACATATAAGACTAGTGAGACATATGGATCTGTAGTTTCCTGGGTCTGTTGATGGCCCACCTTTGTGCAGAGGGATGACTGTTACCATTCTTCACTCATGAGGCATGAAGCCTGTTTGGAGGCTACAGTTAAATAGTAATTCCAGAGGCCCTGATAGGTTATGTTTCATGATATTTAGAAGGCATCCTGGGATATCGTTTGGGCCCATTGATGCAGTATTCTTGGTCTTAGATCATTAACTATATAATTAGAATTCATGAATCTTTTAACATTTGTAATGATATAATCAGTGAAGAGAAAGGAATAGGAATAGTATTTTCTTTTCATTTAAACACAAGTCTTTCAAGATCCAGTAAAATTTATTAATTCCAAATTTAGAGAAAGATTCTACAACATAGCTATTATTATTTTTTAATCTTTCATGAATGGATTTCCAAGTGGATTGGTAAGATGAATTTAACCACAGAGATATTAAATTGAGAATTATGGTGGAGTTGGCATATAATTCAACATTTGGAAAACATAATCCATCTTCTTGTCAACTTTTAACATGCCAGTCGAAGGACATTTTCAGTTTATTGAGAGCCAGAGAAAATTAAGAATAGAATTTAATTTCTTAAAGATTTTTCAGGAGGGAAAATGATTAGTGCTTGTAGATAGAAAAGTATTTTTGGGAGGATTATCATTTTTAAGTAAGTCTACTCTCCATTGTAAAAAATGTTCCAATAATTATTTTTGTAACAGTGTCTATTAAATTGCTATAATTTACTGCTGAGTCTTTTACAGTATATTTAATTATAATTCCAACATAATTAGTGAATTGCCTCAAATAAAATTCTGATAGTTTCTTAAATAACTTTTTATTAATAAAGTTTCTGTTTTATCAGGGTTAAACATTAAACCTGAGACTTTTTCAAAGTAGTTAATAGACACAGTTAAATTTTCTATTAAAGCTTCATCATCACCACTCGTTATTAAAATGTCATCTGCAAATAACTGAATTTTACAGGAATAACTTTCATCTGATGAGAATCCCTGAATTGTGTTATTAGATCTAATAAAGTTTCCAAAAGGTTCAGTTGCTAGAGCAAATAATAGAGGTGACAAGGGACAACCTTATTTTGTACCTTTTATTACTTTGAAAGAACTAGAAAGAAAAGAACCAACTTTAATAGAAGAGAATGAGTTACTGTTATATAGACAATTCATACTGTTTAAGTGCTTTGAACAAATAATTCCAACTAATGTAATCAAAAGCCTTATTTACATATAGACTTATTATAGTTTTTTTATTAGCCAGATCTATTAAAGTAGTAAGTCTAATTATATTACCCTGAACCATTCTATTTAGTATAAAAGCAGTCTGATCAACATTTATTAATCCTGGCATAACAAGGTTCAATTGTTTTGCAGGAATAGACATAAAAATAATATGTTAGAATCTTTATTTGGTTTCAAGATAGGAGATATCAGGGAATATTTTCAGGTGGGGGGATGGTTGACATATGTTTAACTTGTTCAAAAACTTTTAATAAGATATTTAAAATATTTTCTTCTAATAATTTGTATAATTCTGGGATTATACCATTAAGACCAGGGGATTTATTTGGTTTAAGATTATTAATTTGATCCTTTAACTCCTTGAAAGAGAATGACATATGAATTTTGGATCTTTGTTCTTTTGGTTAATTTAAACCTTATAATGTTTTTCAGAAAGTCATCGGTTACAATGTTGATTTCTAAATCTGTCTCTTTGATATTCATTTCTTCATAATATTTCCTAAATCATTCTAGTATGCCTTTTAAATCAGTCACTTTTTTATTTTTATCACCTTGTTTGGAAATTATTTCTTTAATATGATTACTGATTATTTTTTTCTTAGCTCTAACAGCCAACCTGTATAAAATTCTTTGGGGGGATTATTGAGTAAGTTTGTAATTTTAATTTTTCCAGATTTATTGATATTATATGGTGAAATACATCAAGCTATTTCTGATTTAATATTTTCAGCCCAGCATTTGCAGATTTGTCATAAGGTTTTACATTGGATTTCAATTTACCTATATTAGACTGCAAAGACATCAACTCCTTATCACACTCTGTTTTACATATGTACTGATTTTTAATTCTTCTGTGCAGATAAGATTTTAAAAAATCCTAGATAATTACTTCTGAAACTTCTCCATTATTATTAATTTCAGTGTATTGATCTATGTCTTTTCAACACAATTCCTTGAAGCATTTTAATTTTACCTATAGAAGCAGGGATTCTCTGATAGTAAATCAAATTACTTGGCTTTAATGTTAATGTAAATGTAATAACATCATGGTCAGATAAAGGACATGACATTATCAATACATCTTCAATTTTAGTAAATAAACCACTAGAAGTAAAAACTTTGTCAGCGTTTGCTTGGGTACAAAATCTGCAAAAATAATGTATAAAATTAAGAACATTGATTTATATCACAGGTATCTCTCAAATGTTGAGAATTAATAATGTGATCTAAGTGTTAAGGTTCCTAAGCTATCCTCAGTAGCTAATCAGTAGTTCTGTCTTTACTAGAAAGAATACAGTTAAAATATCTTACAATAATCAATGCACTTTTTGTATATAAGGTTATAATATCCAAATGTTTCATAGCAACTTTGGTTCCAATTTCAGGTGTCCAGTAAGAATTCACAAAAGTATAAGGTTTTTTTTTGTCAATTTCTACTACTACTAAACCCAGCATGCCATTTTTATCTGAATAGGTATTAATATTTTACACATAGGTAATGAATTTCTTCAAAGAATAAAAGTGCCTCTCCTTTTTTATTTAAAATGAGAACTCACAAGGGTTGAATAATCTTCTAACATCAGTCTGTCTACAGGTTCAGATAACAAATGCATTTCTTGTAAGAAAAAAATGTCAGCTTTATACAATTTTAAATATTTGTTTAAGCTACTCTTCTTCAATGAATTATTAAGTCCATTGATGTTTAATGAGTGACACTTGTATATCGACATTCATAAGAACATGTAAATGTACTAATTTAAGATGGTTTTGCTTAAAATATAATAACCAATTACTAATTGTTGTTATGGACAGATAGAAAAAAAAATTAATTTATATACATTAAACCTCCCATCATGGAAGAAAAATTCCTTGATTTGATGATATAATCATACAAATCACACACCAACCAACTCATCCCAATGTTACTAAGCTAAACAGTTGCTACTGCTTCTTAATTTAAAACAATATTAATAATTATAACTATTTAGATCATACTCAAGTCAGGTTAAAAGAAAAAAAAGATGATATAAAGTAGTCATTTGAGAAATATTAATGTTTAAGGTCAAAGATATATAAAGTTGGAAATGTTAATAATAAATAATAATAATATGTATTGAATAGATCAAGAATATCCCAGAAATGCATTTCATATTTCATATTTCTGTATTTGATCAAGGCATTTTATATAGTAATTTCTTCTAATTAATCCTGCTGTAGAAAATACTATAAATAGCCTGGAATTTATATGGAAGAAATAAATAAAAGTGGCATCGCCTAGAAGGCATTAACTTAGACATCATAACACCAACACATATCATAAAACTTTTAAAATTCATTTAATAACATGGGTGAAAGAGGAAGTAATGAAATATGGAAATATAATTAAAAGGTGCTACAATTTAAAATTACATATTTGTGTATATTGTATGTGCTTATATATGCATTATATAATTACATGGATGTGCATACATATAACTGTGTGTATCTGTAAATTATGAGTAGGTGTAGTTGAGAGTGAATATGTTCCATGTTTCTATGCATTAGAGTAAATATACAAATGAGTGAGTGTTTTTAAGTAAATGTTTGTATTATGAATGTATGCATGTTACTATCAATACCTCTACTACTTGAAATGTATATCTAACATCTAATTCTGCACAGGAAGAATTCTTTTCTTAGTATCATGCACTTACAAATTTGCTTATGGTACTTTTCATTGCCATATTCTGAAATGTGCGGATCAAGTTTTTATATTTATCATACCAATGGGAGATGAAAAATGGTTGAAATTATTTAAAAGTCGGTTTAGTACAAAATAAAATTACACATTTCACTAACAAATGCAGAACATTTTGAAGAGTTAAACTTGCTCAATAGTATTATTTTCCAATAATTAGCAAAGTAACTGAGTAATTAAGACAACAGATATTGAGCTGATTTAGGTGTTTTAAGCATCTTCTCTAAACTGTTTCATGTAGCATAGAAGACAACAGCTTGTATTAAAGTATATATACAGTAATATATAGAAATTCTGTTATATGCAAATCAATATCTATAGAGAAGTCAAATAAATGTATTTCTCTCAGAGCAAGTTTATAATCACTGTTAATTGTTTCTAGTCAAACGCCTGTAAAAATCATTTTATATAGAAATGGAGAACCTCGACATTTGTGCTGTAACGGAGACATGGTTTAAAGCAGCAGAAAGCACCCCTGCACTACCAGGCTATAACTCATTCCACACCTTTTGGCCCTAGAACATGGACCGAAGCTCCCAAAGTGGTGGTGTCTCCATATCCATAAAGGATATGCACACCTCTAGACTAGTATCCCAGCATAACGCATATGCGATACTTCAGGTACAACTAACATTGGGTAAGACAGCGATTCAGGTTATAGCCTGCTGTAAGTCCCCAAACATGTCCCAGGACTCTTGCTCCACATTCCTAAGTACTCTGGAAACTATTAGGGTCCAACCCAATACTCTCATACTAGGTGATGTCAACTACCCCTCCATCAAGTGGGAAAATTACTCATGCACCAATACACTGGACCAACGCTTCCTGGAATTCATCGATTCCAATGCTCTGGACCAGCTCATTCTTACCCCCACTAGAGGAAGCAACATCCTTGATCTGATTATTACTAATATGGGCAACCATTGCTCTACACCAGTAGTCAATTCCTCCCTGGTTATATCCGACCACAAACTAATCACCCTGGAAATTCACATCTCACCCACACCCCCTGCAAAAGTAACCACCATGAAAAACTTCTTCAAAGCTGACTTTGGGCTCCTAAAAACAGAGGTGGCTAACTTCACGGCACCCATGTCAATGGAAAATAGATGCATGACTGCCAAATCATACACCAATGCACTGTATGAACACATACATAAATGCATGGAACTAGCCATACCCAACAGAACTAAGACACTCTCCTCCAAAAAAAGGAAGCCTAACTGGTGGTCCCCTGCCATTAATAAACTGTACAACAGAAGGAAGAAACTGTTGCAGAAAAAGGTGAAGCCCCAAGACTGGAAAAACTCCCTTATTAGCCTCAATAAAAAGTTAAGATCCCTCATCAAAACCTCTAAAGCCAGTTATGAAGGCAGAATTGTGGCAGACACTAAAAACAACCACAAAGCCTTCTATAGTTATATCAGTAATCTCCACAGGAATACCCAGGTTTGCTCAGAGTTACTGCACAATGGTACCTCCTATACTGAGCCAACAGATATTGCCAACATACTGGCTGACAGATTCAGTGCCAACTTTACCCCCCCCCAAAGGATCAATCACAATACCAGAGGAATGCCGGGCACCCAGCATTACTGCAGCACAGGTTAAAGCTACATTGTCCAAGGCCAAGAATACAGCTTCCTTGGGACCCGACAATATCACTGGCTATGTTCTACCTGAACTACAAAGTGAAATGGCACTACATCTGTGTGCCCTGTTCAATCACAGCCTCACCTCAGGCTTTGTCTCTGCTGAATGGTGCACTACTACAGTCATCCATCTCCATAAAGGGGGAGCGACTACAGACCCTGGGAATTATCGCCCCATTAGCCTGATGAGTCTGATATGTAAGGCTATGGAGCACATAATCATGGACCTAATTAACAAGGATATAAGTCTAGATCCCATGCAGTTTGGTTTTGTGAAAATTAGATCATGCCTGCTCAACCTGGTTGATATTGAGTCTGTCACCAGAGTGTGGATGAGAGCAAAGCATCTCATACAGCCTACCCCAATTTGGCCAAGGCCTTTGATATCATTCCCCACTCAAGAATTATTGATAAACTCCCCAAACTAGGCATCAACCCCTATATCACTAGGTGGGTTACAAATTGGCTCACAGAACACACAGTATGAAAGTAGCAGACTCCCAAGTCAGACTGCCAACCAGTCAAGTGTGGAGTCCCACAAGGATCAGTCCTGGGTCCTCTCCTGTTTGGCATCTACTTCTCAGATGTCCAGGCCAACACAGAGGGACTCTGACTGACCAAATGTGCAGATAACTGTAAGCTGGGAGCCATTATTAACTCCCAAGTGATGTAGACATCCTACAGAAAGGCCTCTCTGAGACCAATGACTAGTGTCGGAAACATGGCCTTAAGCTTAATGTCAAAAAATGCGTCATCATCCCCTTTGGGAAAAACTCATTTCCCACTAATTATCACATTGATGGGAGCCCACTGAACACTGAAGGTGTTATAGGAGATCTGTGGGCACAGATTGACAGCAACCTCTGCTTCGACCACCACATTGCCACTGTGGTCAGAAAGTCCTATGTGGCACATCTCATTACCAAGGGTTGTGCATCCAGGAAGAAAGAGGTCATCATTTCTCTCTACTGTTCCTTCATTAGACCAATCATAGAGTATAATGCCACATTGGGCATGTACCTCACTAGGCACCTGCAACAGCTGGAAAGGCGATAAAAGTTCCTCCTGAAGAGGATCAGATCATAGGCCTTAAACAGAGGTCCTACATGGACAGACTCAAAAAACTTCAGCTATTCTCTGTGTCATATCGTCTACTACGAAACTATCTCTGCTTGACTTACAAAGCCATGTCTGACCCAGCTCTATTAGAAATGCTACATCTAAAGAACTCCAAATCCCTCTGCACCACATGCTTCAGAGACCTAAACCTCATTACCACAATCAACAGAACATGCTGGAGGGACAGGTTCATAACTCAGAGACTACCATTGCTCTGGAATAGACTTCAGTACATGTCAAGCAGAGCACCTCACTGGCCCTCTTCAAGAGAAATCTTGATGAGTGGATGGGAAATAAAAAGTTCACCCTGGAGATCACTGCAGTGGATCTACTTGATAGAGACACTGGGAACTAACATCGGGCGGCATGATGCCAGGGCACTTCTATGGGCTAGGCTTGTAAAGGCTCCAGAGCCATTAGCCTAATACACACCTATGAACCTATAAAAAAAAAGTTTTATAGCAACCAGTGTGAAGAAGAGTAAACCATATGTTATCCTATATAAGATATGCTAGTTTCCTACATGTTTGTTTTCATCTGCATTTTAGTAATTAAGTGTTCCCTGTGTTTAACCTTACATTTTTCTTGCATTGCACAGCTCTTTTGGGCATCACATCAGGTGCTAGATCTCACAATTGCATTTTAAGGTAAGCATTGAGACAACTGTATAATAAAGAATACCAAAAGGTGATGGGGTATTTAGTTTTTGTAGGCAGTTGGTTATACCGTGTGTAAATATATCTGTAGACCCCTTTCTTATGAATAGACAAGTGTGGTCTGTGTAAACATGTATTTCAATTTGAGTGTGTTTTTGTATGTGAATGTCTTGATGTATGTAGAATGACAATGTAGCATTGTTTACTTAAGTATGGATGCTTAATCTGCATCTTACCAACTTTCAGATGATTAATAGCTCCATGTAACAATATTTTAATACACTGCCAGATATTATGTATGGCACATTTCATTCTCCGTTTGCTATTTTATCAGCTTCATTCATGCTGTGCATTTGTAGGTATTCTGTATTCCACCAACAGTCTTGATGCTTAACTACTACTTTGTATTATATCTCAGGTCTTCCGTCATCTGTGGATCACCTATGGTCTATGTGTTTGTTACATTTTTTTAATGAGATTAAACCTTTAGGTGAGCCAGTGTCTGTTGCAAGAAGCAGATCAGTTGTTTTACTTAGTTTCATTAAATAAGATCTACTATCTATTCTTGTGAAGAGTCTGTATTCAGAGGGAGTTCAGGAAGAACATACCAGATATCCCTTGAACAATGCAAAAGTTAGAAAATGTCAGAAATATAAGCCATAGCTAGCAAAGAAGTTAGTGGTTTGTACTTCCATAAATGAAATGTAGATATGAAACAATATATTATTTCAGTGACAATAATGGATCAGTTAAGGAAAGTAATATTTTAAAATGATCAGGACTCACAATGCCAAGTCCTGAAATGTTTAGACGGAATAATCAAAAATCCAGTCTGTGTGTGTGTAAATATTTGTGTGTACAGTATAACAGCGAGCATATTACAGAACCAGAGAAACTGTAGAGGAAATTCCATTACTGTAATATGTATGCCTTTATCAGAAGTATTCTGCATAGCAGTAACTGTCTAATTCATTATTATTAACATTATATTAGTTTTTCCCATTTTTTTCATGACACATTAAAACCAGTAATATTGCTTTAAACAAGCATTTTTACTGTGATGGTCTGCTGCATGAGTATATATCTATACTATACTTATATAAGGGATACAACTTTCAATATTTATCAAAAACTTAATTAACTATCAGACTTCACAGGTTTGTGTTTAATTTTCCAACCAAATAGCATTTTCCAGAAATAATGTAACTGCTGTTTTCTGTCTCCTACGATGCCTATTTGAAGCCTGCACTGTAAAGTAAATAGGTACTTTGTCATGTACAGTGTGAACAACTTTCAAAAAATCCACATCTCATTGCAAGGAAGGTGAGGGTAACTTATCTTAACAGGATCTGTTATGATTTAAATAATCAGGAAGCATTAGTATTCAAACATAGTCAACAGAGACTACATCATCTAAGGGTAACACTGTACATCTCATGGCCAATATGGCAGCCTTGATGACTCTAATCTGTGTGGATTGGCCTGTTGGACACATCCTGATCATATTTAAGGTAGCTTGCCCTAGGTACTGCAAAAAAAAAAAACTACATGTATCAGTTTTTTTTTTTTTTTGCTGAACTGGGAGTCAGACGTGTACAACCATCTAAATAAGTAAAAGTTAGAACCAAGTGAAATGTTTAGACTTCTTAAACACGTCCTGGGCAACAAACTTCTGTCCTCCACACAACATGGCTTGTGCCCTAATCATAGTACTACCTCAGCACATTTTCACTTTAACACCATCGACCAGAATCCTAGTTTGTTCCGTATCGCCTCTGTACCTTTCTTAGATGTGTTCAAAGATTTTGACATATTTTCCCACAACAAATTACTTCACTAATTAGCTAATCTAAATATTTCTGTCTCTACTGTCACCTGGTTTTGAAGTCTATCACAAGCTGTAAAATGCCATTCATCATGCTCCACCTTTCTACCGGCCTCAGCACTAGGATCTCTACTACTTAATATATTTATTAATGACTTGCACACTGCCTCAAAACAGGCCACCATTATACAAAATGCACATAATTCAATCTTTATCTACCCTGCCGGAATCATACCAGCTCACACAAGAGTTTTCACACACCTCCCCAATGAAAGCTGGGTAAGCGATTCTGACCTGATTCTAAACCCAAAGAAAAACAGTGATTTACTCCAAAAACCATACATGGACTGCAAATCCAATTTCTCTAATACCTCTTCAAATAAAATAGTAATTGAAGTTACCTCTTATACTAAGTTTATAGTTGTTTTAATATATGACAACCTAACATTTGCATATTAAAAAAAAAAAAAACAATAAGAAAATCAGAAGCTGGTTCTGTTTTATAGACCAAAACCATTCATTACAGATATTGGGAGGAAAGCACTGGCATCAGTCTGTTACTCAGTTTACTGTATGATTGTCCAGTTTTTGCTTGGCTACAGACCACTCAAAGGAGATGTTTGGAGTAATGTTACAATAAAATTACAAAGTCATCCTTCTTGTTCCCACCACTACATATCACTTAGACACCTGGAGTTGCTGCGTCAGCTCACACTTTCTTAGCTAATTGTCACTCATCAACTTGTATTTCAATCAGATAACTGCCCTGTCCTATGTATTGTGATGCAAAAGTACAACCCTAATTCATCTCTCTGTCCTGGTGATAAGCGTCTCCTGTAAGTACTGAAGGCCTGTAACCAGCCAGTGATGTGCTATTTGCCATTTGTATTACCAAGTCCTGGAACTCTATTCCCCTCCCTATTAGAGTTCTTGAGAATCTGCAGACTTTCAAACATCACCTAAAAAAGTTCCCGCTAGAATTTTGGATACGTTTCTTTATTTTTTTCAAAATGTGTATTAAAGTTTTGTATACAATATGAACAGCATAGTAAAGACAGTTGTCAAAAATTATAGAATCATTTTAAGTAATATTATCGAGAACAAACCAACACATAATTATACACTGACAAAACAACTATATTTTGTTGTGGTGGCAATTAACTGTTTCTCCCAGCAATTAATCAGATTGAACTCTACATTACCTACACTAGCATACTGCAGCCCCTGCACAACGATGTCTACAGGATTGCAATTGGCCACCACAACAAAAACTGTTTCTTCCAGCAATTAATCAGATTGAACTCTGCAATCTGAAGTTGTTAATCTTCTTCCTATTCATCACTGATGGGTTCAGTTCTGAGCCCTCGGAACCGAGTCGGCCTTATACCAAGCTTGCATGCACCAAAAACTCTCAAGCTAAGCTGCTACCCACAATGCCCTTTGCTCAGTTACCCCAGATCTTGTTTGCCGCACAGCCATATAGCAGCGTTTCACCAAGCTCTCCAGCCAAGTGCTTTTTTCATAAATGTTTAATAGTTTGAAAAAGTTTTTTCTTTTTTATAACTTGTTCTTGTTGTATATTGCTACTGCTCTACCCACAGGTATTTCTCTATTACCATTGTTGGTAATTTCTTGGGGTATCTAACTTTCTACCTTTATGGTATCTTGCCATTGTTGGTATTTACTTTTTCTCTCCTCCAGTTCCCCTCTTTCCTCTCTCTGTCCCTTGTGTGTCAGTGTGTGTTTGGAATGTCTGAAAAGAAGGGAACTACGGTATTTAAACACTGCTCTTCTTTCAGTGGTAAACTGCTGAATAGTGACCTCCATGAGGAATGTGTTTACTGTTTGGGTGTTCCGCATTTGTCGGTGAAAACCCCGTGTGATATCTGTGCTAGTTTCAGTCAGCGAATACTGAATGAACGTCGTAACAAACTTATTTTAAAGGGCATGCTTGCTTTGCCTTTCTCGGAGGCCATTTCTGCGATGGAGGTCTCACCCCCTCCTGCTTCGGATAAGAAATGTCCTCGATCGGACCCCTCTTCACCGGCCAGTGACTGAGGTAAAGGTCACAAGCACAAAGCCCATAAGTCATCGTCTGAACACCGTTGTGCCTCCTCGGTGCCGACTACCACATCGACCCTGAGCTCAGCTCCAGTGAAGTTTACCGAGGTAGCCTAGTCGGTGCCCACACTGGCACCAACAATTACAGCACCGCCTACATCATTGATACCAACCAGTATTATGTCTTCGATACCAACCAGTATTTCCACTTCTTTATCGGCACCAACTTTGCTCATTTCGACCTTATCTGTTCCGACAATGACATCGGAACCATTCTTATCGTCCACTCCTATAGTGACTTCTGCTCTGAGCCCATTCACAGCTCCGACCATACTGTTATTACCTGTTGCAAAATTGGAATAGTCTGTGCCATTCTGCGACACACCACGGACCTGATACTCATCCAATGTGGACCCGTTTGCCGGACAAGCCTGCAGCCCCTTTTTGGACTGGCCTGACTCCCCTTCAGGTGCATTGGTGTGAACCACCAGGAGCCTTTCTGAATTGGATGTGGTGCGACTTTTTGATCAGCTGATGACTGCTAGGGGAATCTCAAATCTGTCTAGACCCTATCCCACTCCTGGCTTTGGGTCTATTTCTCCAGCAACCCCTACTTACTCTTCTCCCTTGGACCTCTCATCTATCCAACTTTTAATAGAGGAATTCCTTCCTCGATGCGGACAGCAACTCTGTCTGAGGTTCCAAGATCTCTTTGGGTGCCGGTTCCATCAGAAACCCACCCTTCCTCAATCTCATGCTTGGGGGGTTGAGCCCTCGGTCCTGGTCTCAGTTCCAATGGTTATGTCATCCCCAACTTTGAAGCAGAGGGTGACTACCACTCTGAGCTTGATTGAGGCTCCATCCTCAGGGACAGAATGTCTGGAGCGGGGTGTGACCCCGGTTAAGATTTTGTCTACTTCGGTTCTGGGCTTCCATTCCTCTTTGGGCGGGTCTGCTTTCTGGGTGATGGAGAGGGCGCTTGCTGCCAGCAATCCTCCACAGTTGGTTATTCCCCCAGTTTCCTCTGAGCTGCAGCTGTCAATGTCCACACCCCCAGGACTCTAAGAGCGCAAGGCCTAAGAGACCCCTGTTTAGAGCATTTCATTTTCTGAGTCTTCTTTGGATGTTCCCACTGAAGAACCCCCTCAGAAACAGATGTGTAAGAGGAAACACATGGACTCCCTTTGAGGAGTCACTCACAGAGGATATGGAGTATGATGATGGGGAAGGGTCCCCACGGTCATCCCTGATAATGTCTCCTTCGGGGGCATCATGGAAATCTTGAAACAGAGGGTGACTGTAAGTCCTCAACCCCTTCCTCACAGGAATCCGTATTCTTGCAGGCCTTTTGCTCTCAGCCCTCTACTTCTTGGGTGACCCCGCCCCCTGTGATGCCTGTGACTGGCCCAGCAATCAAGGAGCCTCAATCCTCACCACTAACACCAGAAAGGATAACAAATACACACAGTAAAGTGCAATTTCCCTTAGGAACACACAGAGATCACAGTCATTCCGGGGCTGGTCGCTCCCTTGCTCCCCACTTCCCCAGTAAGACACCCCACTGGCACAGCTATAGGGTCCAGATCTCAGCCTAGCTGGCCAAGCTAAAATCTCCAGCACCATCTCTGTCCAACCAGTGCTTCATGTCCCTGCCCAAGTAGCTGACACACCAACACTTTGAGATAAGAGTTTAAACAACCACACAGACACTTCTGGGGCTGGCACAAGTTCTCCAGCTGTGCCCCCATTACCCAGACTATACAGTAGTAATTACTGCCACCACCCAGCTGCTATTTATCAGCTACTTCAAAGGCCCTTAAAAGGGTGCCCAATTATTACTGTGCAATATTATTATCCAATTGGTCGATGTGACTAAACAGTCAAGACTTATTAGAGTGCCTTGGTACAGTAATCACTGTAAATATGCAATGTACTCTAGAGCTTAAATTATCTCTACACAAACCAGCCACAGTTAAAAGGTTTTAAAATATTTAATAATAATAAATTAAAACCACAAGACAATACTTTCTACTACACAGTCAGTGCAAGTCAAGAGTTCAGAGATCACACAGAAATACTTAAAATAATTCAGTAGTACAGTTCTGACATCACAGAAAAACACTTAGTCTAATCTTTCTAGCTTCTAGCTAACACTAAAAGAAAAGTCTAAGATAACTTACATAAGAAAACAGACAAAAGTGCTGTGATTTGGACAATCAAGACAAAGATGCTTAATACCTTCTGATTCTCTCTGTTTAAATTGCTATTGCAGTTCTGATAAACATTACATCATCTTTTTACACTTTCCTGGTGTTCCCAGGCTGCACATTAACTGCATTTACATTTTTAACATCTCCCTTTTGTTATCTTGCAGCTGGTCAGGAACAGAGCAATAAAAATACATTTGCATGTTTAAATCTAGCAATCTAACTCTTAGTTAAAACAATAGAAAGAATTTCTACAACTAGACTTTTCAGCACCACTGCTACTTCAAAGGGTCACTACATGCTTTACTTTGGTCAGTAGAGTGCACTGTTGTCACATTTATTTCCTATTCCACATGTAACAGTATTTCTTTACCTTTAAGACAACAAGCCTGTAGTTTACATTCATATTTACAAATGACAGAATTTTCTGCAAAATTCTATCTGGCTAGGCTGACAGCCTTCACCCTTCTCTACCATTCTTCACCTTTCTCCCCCCCTGGAGAACTCAAGCTAGTTTTTCAAGTGACTCTTCAGAAATGCTGCTTGAGAGGGTTAGATCTATCTGAGTGTACCTCACCCCATTCCCTGTCTTGAGAGCCCATCTGCATTGACATTGCTAACCCTACAGTGGTGCTGGACTGACATATATGCTTGCAACCCCACGCTCCATCTTAGCATCTTGCCTTTTGCTGGCTGGCTTTGTTTAACCATGTTAGTGGGTTGTGATCTGTCATAACAGTGAATTTCCTTCCATACAGATAAGGCTGAAGTTTCTGCAATGCCCACACTATGGCTAGACATTCCTTTTCTACAGCAGAATAGCATTCCTCCCTAGGTTGGAGCCTACAACTGAGATAAACCACTGGGTGATCTTCCCCCTCTGAAGAAATCTGGCTACGTACAGCCCCCACTCCATGGTTTGAAGCATCCACCAGCACAACAAATTATTTTCTGTAATCTGGACTGGCTAACATAGGGGGTCCTCCCAAAGCTACTTTAAGCTTCTGGAATGCCTGCTCACATGCTGGGGTCCACACTACCTTATCTGGCCTTTTCTTCCCTGTCAGGTCTGTGAGGGGAGCAGCTATGGTATTATAACTGGGGATGAACTTTCTGTCATACCCATCTGTCCCTAAAAATGCCCTCACCTGCTTTTTAGTAACAGGTGCAGGCCATGCCTGAATGGCTACCACTTTGGCAGGTTCTGGCCTTATCTTGCCACTCCCCACTCTATGTACTAGGTAGGATACCTCTGCCATAACCACCTGACATTTACTCCACTTAATGGTCAACTCTGCCCTCTGTAGACTGCCCAGCACCTCCCTGACACACTGAAGATACTCTGGCCAGGAATGGCTATAGATGGCAATGTCATCTAGGTAAGCAAGGGCAAACTCTACTGCTAGGATATGATCTACCAGCCTCTGGAAAGTTGCTGGGGCATTCTTCATCCCAAAGGGCATCTTTGTAAACTCATACAAGCCAAAAGGAGTCACAAAGGTGGACTTCTCTCTAGCACTGGGAGTCAAGGGCACCTGCCAGTAACCCTTGGTAAGATCAGTGGTTATAAGATACTTAGCCCCACCCAGCTGCTCTAGGGCCTCATCTTTCCTAGGCATGGGGTAAGCATCCGACTCTGTGTGACTATTTAACTTCCTGTAGTCCACACAAAACCTGGTGCTGCCATCCTTCTTTGGCACCATTACCACTGGGGAGGCCCAGGGACTGTTGGACTCTTGAATTACCCCTAATTCCAACATCTCCTGTATCTCCTCCTTCAGATTCTGTTTGACTCTACTCAGGCACTCTATAAGGGGCCTGCCTAATAGGCCTTTGGGGTCCTGTGTCCACCTGTTCCTGCACAAGGTGGGTGCACCCTGGTTTACCAGTGAACATGTCCCCATATTCCTGCAGCACTGCTCAGATTTCTCGAACTTGGGTAGGAGATAGCTGTTGGGACATTGCTACCCCTTCCACTGAGGTGTCAGCCTGAGCCACACTGAGGAGACCAGTTCCCAGATCTCCCTCAGACTCCTCCTGCAATCCACTGCAAATGCTCAGCACAAGAGCCTCAATATCATGGTAAGGTTTCATCATGTTAACATGGTACAATTTGTGCCACTGCTGTCTGCCTAGCAGTTCCACCATGTAGTTAACATCACTTACCTTTCTTACGACCTTGTAGGGTCCCTCCCAAGCTGCTTGCAGCTTGTTGTGTCTGACAGGAAGGAGAACCATTACCTGCTGCCCCACAGCATACTCTCCAGCTTGAGCATTCCTGTTGTACCACACCTTTTTCTGTTGTTGGGCTTCTGCCAGGTTCTCCTTGGCCAAGCCCATGAGTTCCCTGAGCATTGTCCTGAGGTTTAGGATGTATGCCACAACAGACTCCTTATGAGACTTGAATTCACCTTCCCATTCATCTCGAGTTAAATCTAGAGGTCCCCTCACCCTATGCCCATACAGCAACTCAAAGAGTGAAAAACCTGTGGATTCCTGGGGAACCTCTCTGTAAGCAAACAACAAATGGGACAAATATTTGTCCCACTCCCTCTTAAACTGATCTGCAAATGCCCATAGCATGGACTTGATTGTAGAGTTTAACCTCCCAACAAGACCATTAGTCTGGGGATGGTAGGGGGTGGTCTTCATGTGCTTCACCCCACAGGACTTCCACAGACAAGTCAGCAGGTCTGACATGAAATTGGCACCTCTGCCAGTCAGTATTTCTTCTGGGAAACCTACCCTGCTGAAAATTTCTAACAAAGCATTTGCCACCTTCTCTGCCTCAGTGGTGGACAAAGCCACTGCCTCAGGGTATTGTGTAGCATAATCCACTACCTCTAGGATATACTTTTTCCCTGTGGAACTTGGGGTACTCAGAGGATCCACAATATCCATAGCTACCCTCTGAAATGTCTCCTCAATCACAGGCAAAGGCATCAAAGGAGCTCTCTCCTTGTCGCCTGCCTTGCCAACCTTTTGGCACTGCTCACAGGTCCTGCAGTACCCTGTTACATCTCGGAAATTCCAGGCCAATAGATGTTCTGCATAATATGCCTCTTTGTACATTTTATGCCCTTATGACCTGCAAAGGGAATATCATGGGCTATGGCTAGAAGCACCAGATGGTAGGCTCTAGGCACTACCAACTGCTGTACTCTCTCACCTTCTACCCTCCCTCAGGAGTCCCACTCTCTGTATAGTAACCCTTTGACCCAGTATACAGATTCCCCCTTTCCTTGAGAATCAGGTGGCTTCCTAGCTACCTGCCTCAGGTCTTGCAGTGTAGGGTCTGAGAGCTGAGCCTGTCTCAACTCTCTCCTTGTAACTCTTCCCAGCTCCCCTTCCAAAGGAAGTCTGGCATCCTCTGACAGTGGTGCTTCACTGTCAGCCTGGGTACTACTACTCACCTCTACCTTTGCAGTCACTCTGTCCAAGGGAACATCAGTACCCACAAGCAGCTGTGGCTCACCTTCAGTTTCACTGCTACAGAGTAGCTCCCTCCCTGAAGTAACCACCTCACTAGTCCTGGCTGCAAGTATGCAGTCTGTCTTGGTCTCCCCCAGGCTACCAGGCTCACATGCTTGTCTCCTAGCTTGGCTGCGTGTAACTGCATAAGCACATGGTACTGCCTCATCCAAATCCTTCCCTATCAGGACATCTGCAGAATGGTAGTTTGGTACCCCTGTTGTCTCAAGACAACCTACTATTGGCATTTTGTCTTTCCCACTTGCTGGCTCTCTCACCTTTTGTTCCCCACTTTTCCTCCGTGGACACCTGTATGCCACATGGCCCCACTGGTTGCATTCAAACCATTTAATCCTAGCTCCTGGAAGTGAACCTGGACTAGTAGCTTCCCCTGCTACTGGCAGATTCTGTTGGGGAAGTCTGTGCTGCCCACCATGGGTTCCTTTAGACCCATGAGCAGTACTGGGGGTCCCCTTCCTGTGCAGGGCTGCCCTACTTGCCAGGTATAGGTCTCCCCTTCTTCCCCAACTCATCTGAAGTAGCACATTGTCTATCAGCTAACCAGATCCTCATATCCTCAGGGAAAGTGCTAAGGGCTTATTCCCTCACCAAAAAGGTCTGCCAGCCCTTCAGAAGTGGTGACCTGACATCCACTCACCCACCTATGGAAATAAGTGCTCAATTCAGCAACATATTCACATGCACTTTCATCTGCCTTGCGTTTTCCTATACGTTTCATGTGTTAGCTTAAACAGTTCTAAAAGACTATTTTTTTACAGCAGTATAATCAAAACATGCAACGTCAGACATTTTGGACAGAACAGTTACAACTTTACCATGGAGTAAGGGGGTCAGGAACTGTACCCAGAGCCCTTGGTCAACTTCATATTGTTTACATACCCTCTCAAACATATGAATGGAACTATCAAAATTATCCCCCTCTTTAAACTGCGGAAGAAATTTACTGACCTTTTGTGCTTCTGGGGTCCAGTAACTCCCTTCCCCATTACCTCCATGACTCTGGTGAAGAGTCAGCATCTCTTTCTCATGCTGTCTCTGCCTCTCTTGTTCCTCAGCTTGCAGACGTAACAGTTTCTCATTCTCCTCAGCCTGCAAACATTGCAGTCTCTCATTTGCTTCTAATTCACACGCCTAGCCTCCAACTCAAGTTTCTTTAGCTCCAGCTGGATTTTTAAGTACACTGCAGAAAGGTTGAGCTGTCCGTTCTCCAAGGGAATTATATCTCCACTGCTAGTTTGATTGTGCTCCTGGTTGCTGTTTTCTCAGGTAGCTGTAACCAAGGCTGCAATCAGGTCTGCCTTAGTCAGGTTTCCATGCACCAGTCCCGTAGCCTGGCACATCTCCACTGGCTGGCTCTTGTCAGCTTTCCATACTCCTCTACTGACATGCTCCCTGCTCACCCTGACTAACTAAGCTAACAAAAGAAATAAAACAATTGTGATCTGAACTCTGAGTATTCACTGTGTGGCTGTTTTAGAGTGCAAAACACCTTCAAAGCTCACTGTACACAAGCTACAGGATTCACTTTACCCATACCACTAGACGCCAGTTAGTATTTGCCAACTAATTAATATGTGATGTGGATATCCCACCACTGCCGAACAATTAATATGAGAATATCCCAACCACTGCTACCAATTAATATGTGATATGGATATCTCAACCACTGCCAAACAATTAATATGAGGATATCCCAACCACTGCCACCAATTAATATGTGACGTCCGTGCTCTGTCCCAGCAATCAAGGATCCTCAATCCTCACCACTAACACCAGAGATGTTGTCTCGTATATGAGGAAAGGATAACAAATACACACAGTAAAGTGAAATTTCCCTTAAGAGCACACAGAGATCACAGTCAGTCTGGGGCTGGTCGCTCCCTTGCTCCCCAGGTCACCAATAAGACTCCCCACTGGTACAGCTATAGGTTCCAGATTTCAGCCTAGCTGGGCAAGCTAAAATCTCCAGCACCCTCTCTGTCCAACCAGTGCTTTGTGTCCCTGCCCAAGTAGCTGACACACCCACACTTTGAAATAAGAGTTTACACTACCACCCATACACTTCTGGGGAAGGCTGGCACAGGTTCTCCAGTTGTGCCCCTTTTAACCAGACTATACTGTAGTAATTACAGCCACCACCCAGCTACTATTTATCAGCTACTCAAAGGCCCTTAAAAGGGTGTCCAAATATTACTGTGCAATATTATTATCCAATTGGTAGATGTGACTAAACAGTCCAGACTTCTTAGAGTGCCTTGGTACAGTAATCACTATAAATATGCAATGTACTCTAGAGCTTAAATTATCTCTGCACAAACCAGCCACAGTTAAAATATTTTAAAATACTTAATAATAAATAATTAAAACCACAAGACAATACTTTCTACTAGACATTCAGTGCTAGTCAAGAGTTCAGAGATCACACAGAAATACTTAAAATAATTCAGTAGTACAGTTCTGACATCACAGAAAAACACTTAGTCTAATCTTTATAGCTGTCACTAAAAGAAAACACAAGTGTAAGATAACTTACATAAGAAAACAGGCTGAGTGCTGTGAGTTGGATGATCCAGACAAAAATGCTTAATGCCTTCTGATTCTCTCTGTTTAAATTGCTATTGCAGTTCTGATAAATATTACATCATCTTTTTACACTTTCCTGGTGTTCCCAGGCTACACATTAACTGGATTTACAGTCTTAACATCTCCCTTTTGTTATCTTGTAGCTGGTCAGGAACAGAGCAATAAAAATACATTTGCATGTGTAAATCTAGAAATTTAACTCTTGGTTAAAACAATAGAAAGAATGTCTTCATCTAGACTTTTCAGCACCACTGCTACTTCAAAGGGTCACTACATGCTTTACTTTGGTCAGTAGAGTGCACTGTTGCCACATTTATTTCCAGTTCCACATGTAACAGTATTTCTTTACCTTTAGGACAACAAGCCTGTAGTTTACATTCATATTTACAAATGACATAATGATCTGCAAAATTCTATCTGGCAGCCTTCACCCTTCTCTACCAGTCTTCACAGCTACATAATCTATAACATATGCAGTGTGTAATGGCCATATATTCCCATGCTGATTTTTTTCATACTGTATCTACATATATTATACATCATCTTTCACACTCCCTCACTGATCCCAACTTTATGTTAATAATCTGTAGCAATCAGTAACGTTTTATTACATAAACCTGTAACTAGACAACTGAAGTTTAGTGCAAGAAAGTACAGATCCTTGCAGTTTTTTAAAACCATAATTTAGGAGACATGACACATTCATATTACTTAATGCAGCTAAACAGTATGTCAAAGCCTGTTAAATTCTGTAAGATGGTGGATTGAAGCGTATTGGATATGAGGTGAAGGGACTGCTATTGCTGTTAAATACAAGGTTTTGTTTGGAATATTTTTGTTTGACCTGTATCCCAAACTATTGAGTCTTCCTCCCCAGCACCCACAAAACCCATCCATCTTCTCTCCGATGGTTCAACATGAAGATTAGACATTTTCCCTCAGTGGAGGCATAGGTCAAACATTGGGAATGCTGCTGCTATAATTTTATTTATTTATTTAGTTATTTATTTTTGACATTTGTTTACTGGGGTGGTCTGACTGGGTCTACAGAACCCATTTGCAGCAGAGGCCCGGGGAGAAAAGCTCCACATACAGTACAATGCATATACAGTATAATTCAATACAATACAAATTACATTAGAAATAGTATACAAAAATAAGTTGAAAGAACAAATCATGTTACAAGATGTTATAAGCACTATATACTACACATTGAGACAATTCTATAGAGTTAAAACATTATAAACAATAATACTAACTCTCACCATACATGATGTAGATGGTGTCAAAATAAGTAATACGTAGGTAGTGCAATGTGTGACATTGACTGTTACTGTTACAGTACATGAAAAATAGGATGTTAGTTTCAATTGGGAAAAATAATAGCCAGAAAGATAGTGAGAGGTAAGAAGAATAGAAGCAATACAGCCTGAGCAGTAGCTTAAGGTTATGGTATAGAAACAGAGAAGGGGTTAGGAGAGCCTTAGGATCTTGCAGAATGTGAAGGACTGAAATGTGACAGAAGAGGAGGATGAGGTAGTGTGGAAGAAGAGGAAGTGCTGAGCATTAGGCAGCCTTTATGCAGGAGCAGAGCCATATCTTTTTGAGAAGATTTTTTTAAAGAGGCTTTGAAATGGGTTAGGCCAGGCATAGTCCTGGTAGTTAGAGGTAGTGAATTCCAAAGTGTAGAGACAGAGTATGAATACAGAGAGTGACCAGGTTTTCATGTGGGTTTTGAGATAGCTAAGAGATTTATGTCTTCTGATCATAGGGATTGATTTGGTGTGTAAGGTGTGACTAGATTGGTTAGTGCAGGGCAGGCAGAAGGTTTGAAAATAAGGTTGTGCAAGGTGGATAGTGGAATAAAGGCAAGTTGGTTAGGGAATTCAAGCCCGTTTAATTCTAGGAGTGGTTTACAGTGGTGTGTGTGATATTTAGAGTTTGTGGCAAACTTTGCAACTTTGTTATAGCACTATTCCATCTTGCTTAGAGTAGAAGTTTGTATGTTAGTTCAGATAGTGGCACCATAAAGAAGGGAGGGAAGTAAAAATGTTTTTGTAAGGGTAGTTTTGGTTGCTGCAGTAAAGAAATATTTGTTTTTATACAAGAGTCGCAGTTTTTGAAGTTTCTTTATATTTTGCTGTACATGGGGGTCAAATGACAGTATATTGTCAATGATAACTCCAGTTTGCTTTCCTGAACTATTTCTATGACAGTGTTGTCAGATGCAAGGATGTTGAAATGATAAGTGACAGGGGAGGTGTTTTTGGGATGAAAGAGTACTAGTTTTGTCTTCTTTGGATTAAGAAAAAGTTGGGCAATTCTTAGCCAGGATTCGACTGCAGTAAAGGACTGTTGAGTTTTTGAAAGTAGTTCTGGTAGCAGTTGAGCAGTACAGATTATGGTGGAATCATCAGTGTATTGAATGAGGGTCCCAGGGTAAGAGGCAGTGTGAAGGTTGTTTGTGAAAATGTTGAAGAGTAGGGGTCTAGGATGGAGCCTTGAAGGACTCCAGTAGGGTTGTGGAGAAAGGGTGAGAGTTCATTGGACCATTTCACTGCAAGTTTATGATCCCTGAAGTAGCTCTGAAACCATTTTACTGTGTTATGTGAGAAGCCCAAGTTAGACAGTGTGTTCAGTAGTAAGGGGTGAGACACTGCATCAAAGGCCTTGGAGAGATCAAGGAATACTGACTCTGTATAGCATTCTGCATATCTGGCCTTGTTCTCGGTGTCTGTAAAAGATAATAGGGCTGTAGCTGTGCTGTGGCTAGGTCGGAAGCCATGTTGGGTTTTGGTTAAAAGATTGTTTTGCAATAAATATTGCATTACCTGCTGATGGATACCTCTCTGAAGAATTTTGGATATGGCTGACCAGATAGATATCGGACGGAAATTTATGTATCAAACAATTGCCTCCTTTGTGGATGGGGGTGATGTGAGATTGTTTCTATACGGTAGGTACTTCTGATTCAGATAAAGACCTGTTTATAAGGACACTGATTGGGTAGGTGATTGAGTTAGCAGCCAGTTTGAGGTAGCATGGGGGGAGATTATCAGCTGAGGTTTTTGTAGCAGTTTCTTAATGGTGTCAGTGGTTATGGGCTGAAATGAGAGTGGGGTTTGTATGATGTTTTCCTAATTGGGGGGTTATTAATGACAGGGTTAGAAGTAGTTGATGATCTGGGGTTGGTGTCTGAATAGTTTGAAGGGTGGGGGATGGGGTCCAGAATTAGAGGTGTTAGTAAGTAGGTCTGATATTGATTTTATGAAATGCTTGTTAAAGTTTTTGGCTACTTATGATGGAGGGGTATCCAGTGATAGTGTGTTCTCCATTTGTTGCAGGGTAAAGTAGAGAAGATATGCAGTGCCAAAATTTGCTGGGGTTGATTTTATGCTGGAGTTGAAACTGGGAATAATATGACTTCTTATCTCTGTTGATTAGTGTTGTCACTTTGTTACATAGTGTTTTGAAATTAACATGTTTTTGTTCATTTTTGTTTTGTTTCCAGGTTGACCAAGCTAGGTTCCTTTGCTTCATCGGGTGTTTACTTTCCTTAGAGAGCCATGGTGCTGAGTTTTATTTTTATTCTTTTCATATGAAAGGGAGCTAGGGTATTAAGTATGTGAAGGAGGGTGTTATTAAAGTATAGTACTGTATCATTAAGGGGGAGTTGTTTAAGGGGTGTCCAGTCTATTTCATACAGGATATTATTGAATTTAGGCTGACAAAAATTAGTTGAGTTCCTAACTGACTTTACAGTGTGTACTCTAAGTTGTTAGGAGTTTGTTCTAAGGGAATTAGCTGGCAGATGATTGCTCAGAGAGCTAGACAGTGTACTGGAGGAGTTGGCGGGTTGGGATACTAGGATCCAGTCTAGGGTGGATTGGTAGGTAAGATCTTTGCTGTATCTTGTTGGAGTATTGATAAGCTGAGAATAACCATACAGATTTATACTATTTGTGGGGGAGTTGGAAACTATGGTTTGCCAGTCTATATTTACATCTCCTAAGATTATTGTTTTGAGGTTTATTGCGATGTCCTGGATAAAATATTTTTCACCACTGGTATATTGTCACCTGGTGGGATATATATTACTATTATGCAAACTCTTTTTGATATGTTGAGGTTCAAAAAAGAGATTAGTACCTCAGCATTGTAAAAGATGTATATATTACTGGTGTATGGTGTGATGTTGAATGTAGAGGGATACAGAAGTGCTATCCCTCCCCCATTTTTGTTTAATCCATCTCTTCTGGTTATTGCAAAGTTTGGAGGTATTATTTATGAGTCTTTTACATTGGGGTGTAGCCATGTTTTGGTAAGGGCTAGTATATCAGGTTTATTTTGATCAATCCAGGCATGCAGTGGGGCTGTTTTATTACATATACTTCTAAGGTTCAGTGTAAGTATGTTTAAATCTTTGGGGTTACTCTTATGGGTAGGATTAGAGGGTGGGCCAGGGTTAGGATGTATATCTCCACATTTGAGTAGATTGGTAATGAGGAATGAGTACCATGGGAAGTGTTTTTTTATTCCTAGGTGATAGCACTGGTGTCAAGTGTGGTTTCATATGAGGTGAAGAGGGCAAGTTGTGGCTTGAATAATGTGGGAGATGTGTGAGAAGCTTTGAAGTTTATTGGGGAGATGGTTGGAGGAAGTTGTTCTGTATTAGTGTGTGGGAGTATGCAAGGATATAGCTGCAGTGAGGTTGGGAATTAAAGAAGGTAGGCAGGTTAGGAGGAGCATGTCAACTGTGATAGTGGGTTTAAAAGTAGTAAAAGTGGTATTTATGTGTTAGAATGTAATATCAGGTGTCAATAGAGATTGATATATTGTGATATATGTGCAGCTGAAGGAAGGTTGGAAATCTTTTGACTACAGAGTGGGCTTTGACAACGTCGTTTGTGATGATGAGGGTGGAGGAGATGCGATTGGTCATTAGTAAAATTATGGTGCACTGTTTTTCTGTGTATATAGTACAAGAGAAAGTGGTAAGCCTGGAGTTAATGCAAGATAGTTTGAGGTGGTGATTGCATTGTGATGGTGAAATAGTGTAAGATGCAAAGAATTATAGTAGGGGGGATGATAATTCAAGGTGATGGATGTAAGGGAAAGCAGATAAGTTTGGTTAACTAAAAGAAGGTAAAATGTAAATAAAATGTGGGTGTGGACAAAGTAGAGTTGTATGTAAATGGATCATAGGAATGAGGGAGAGTGGTTTGCTTGGGATGAAACTTCAGGTGCGGGAGTGGGTGAGATATGGAGGAAGAGCAGGGGAGTGGATTGAGCAGAGCGAATGGAGCAGGAAGAACTTCCCCCAGATGGTTTACACTATAAATAATCGGTGCGGTAGAATGCTCATTGATACAAAGACGAAGTATCTGAACTCTAAATACTTGACTCAAGTCATAGGTTCATAGGTTCATACTAGGCTATCTGCCCTAGGGCATTTATAAGCCTAGCCAGAATGTGTTTGGCTTTCGCCACCCATTTTAAATTTATTTTGCTATGCCCTTTTTCGAGGTTAGTATACTGTGCCTCTGTCTAACAGTGACACAGAAGTGATACCCGGGGTAAACCTACGATCTCCCATCCACTCATCAAGATTCCTCTTGAAGAGAGTCAATGAGGGACTCTGCCTAACCTGGACTGGGATTTTATTCCAGAGTGAAGGGAGCCTCTGGGTTATGAATCTGTCCCTCCAGCATGTCCTATTTATTTCAGTGCTGAGGTTCAAGTCTCTCGAGTAGCTCGATGGGATTTGATTTTCTGAGGTGCAGCATGTCCATTAATTCCGGGTTGGACATGGCTTTATACGTCAGGCACAGATCGCCTCTGAACAGGTGGTATGCCACTGAGTAGAGCTGGAGTTTCTTTAACCGGCAGCATATGGCATCTGTTTGAGCCCTTTGATCCTCTTGGTGAGGTACTTTTGGGGTCTTTCCAGTTGCTGCAGGTGTATGGTAAGGTACATCACAAAAGGGCATTGTACTCAATTATGGGCCAGATGAGAGATGAGAAAAGAGGCATGATGACCCCCCCCCCTGATCTAGATGTGAATCCCTTCATGATTAGGTGGGCTATATAAAATGTTTTTCTAACCACATTGGCCACGTGGTTGTCAAATGAGAGATTGCTATCAACTTGGGTCCCCAGGTCCCTAATTACTTCTTCTGTACTTAATGGATTACCACCTATGTGGTAATTTGTGGGCACTTTGTTTTGCCAAAGGGGATGACTATACACTTTTTGGCATTTAGCTTGAGGCCATGGCTCTGGCACCAGTTGTCTGTTTCTATGAGGCCCTTTTGGAGGATGCTTGTGTCAGCTGAAGAGTCGATTATGGTGCCCAGTTTGCAGTCATCTGCGAACTTGGTCAGCCACAGTCCTTCCGTGTTGGCCTGTACCTCCGAGAAATATATACCGAACAAGAGAGGTCCCAGGACTGAGCCTTGTGGGACACCACTTGTAACTGGTTTGGAGTCTGACATGGCTCCAGCAATTCTAACCATGTGGGTTCTGTCCTTGAGCCAGTTCTAATTTTATGGTTATGGGCTTTTCACTGTCTTTCCAGGGATATGTTACACTGATAAGAGTGAAATATGCTGAAGTGTTAATGTAGCTTCACCGTCAGCAGTAAAAGGCATGTGAGTGTGGGTGAGTAAGTGGGGGTGGGGATATCCTTACACCAGACTCAACACTACAAAACAGCACAAACTAATACATGACTTAACAAATTAAGTTATTAGTTCGAGTCTTGGAAATTGCCTTACACAGATTTAACTCGGTGTATTTGTTCCTTGTGATCTTTTGCAGCTGCAGGTAAAATTCAGCTGTGTAAGTTCTTTAGGTACGGGGATATGATAACTTTGGCAACAGTAGTCAGACTTACATATGCTTGTTTCACTGGGGAGAGAGAGAGAGAGAGAAAAAGTTAAGGATTTCTTGATGGTTGAACTAGAGAGGTACAGTACTGTTGTAATATACCCCACTTGCCTGACATCATGCTATGGTTTGCTGGACATGAGGAAACTATGTTGTACAGCTCTGTCCCAGACCCAAAGGGGCATGTGCACTATACCAGCTATTCACCATCCCTTAACTGATGTCTAAGGCTCTCTAAGATCCACCCTATGCCAGGTTGACAAATCACCAGCATGCACCTTCTCTCCCTAGATAGGAACACCCCATCCTCCCTGCCAGCTTTGTCAGGTGCCCAAGCCACTAATTGAGCCCAGGTTATGTGGCTTAGAGTTTGGGATGTATCCTGCAAAACCAGAAGGCTGACTTGGTTATACTTAGATTAGTGGATATGATGTTAAGGGAGAGACTGCACAGCCTGTCTATCCAAGATACAAGGTGGACAGGCAGTCAGCAAAGCCACATGACTTTGGATCCAGATTCCATTACCCAGGGAGAGAACAGACTAAAAACAGTATAGAAATTTTGATGAGGAAGAGTCTTCTGAAGACAGTGAGGGATGTCATCAGAATTAGTAACAGAATCATAGCAATTAGACTTTAGTGTAGTTTTAAGGCAGTATTCATAATCCCATCTTATGTCACACAACAGGGGTGGGATGGTGAAGAAGAGAGTACATTCAGGCAGCAGTTGCAAGACCTATTGGGTAAAGCAAGACAACATGAGTTGGTGTTGATAATGGGATACATGAATGCTTATATCAGGACACACGTAAAAAGAAATGAGGACTACCTGTGTCACATTGCTAGGGCAGCAGGAATAAAGTAGGAGAGACCATTCTAGACTTCTGTCTGGCTAATAGTGTGATGGTGCCCAACGCATGGCTCAGCAAGAGACTGTTACAAGATCACATACAAGAGTGGCCAACATGCAACTTGGGTAGACTTCCTGTTTGTAAGGAAATGGAATAGGGGTATAATCAGAGATTGCAAAATTGTCCCCAATGAAAGAGTTGGCTCAAAGGATAAACCACTGGTAGTCACAGTCATCTAAAAGCAGTGGTCAGAGAGGGCTCTAAGTTCAACAGAGAAGACTAGGTTGCGGACCTAGAAGTTGACTTGAGTCAAAGTATAGGTACAAGTATTGAAGAAAATGATCAGGGCCCTAGCACCAAAGGAAGAAAAGGAAGTAGGAAGAGGTGAAGATGAATGGCAGTGTCTCAAAACAACATGTGAAGAGTATAGAATATGTATAGAATGTATAGAAGTCTAAATCTCAAAATGCACTCACTCGAAGCACCCCTTAAAATGAAGAACATTGACATTTGTGCCATAACAAAGACCTAGTTCAAGGCAGCAGAAAACACCCCTGCACTACCAGGCTATAACTCATTCCACACTTTTCGGTCCCAGAACTTGGACCAAAGCTCCAAAGGCATTGGTGTTTCCATATTCATAAAGGATGTGCACACCTTTAGACTGGCAGCCCAACATAACACATCTGAGATGCTTCAGGTGCAGCTAACATTGGGTAAGAGAGCAATTCAGCCTGCCATAGGTTCCCAACCATGTCCCAGGACTTTTGCACTCCATGTTCCTAAGCACCCTGGAGAATATTAAGGTCCAACCTAACACTCTCATACTGGGTGACTTCAACTACCCCTCCATTAACTGGGAAAACTACTCATGTACCAATACACTTGGCCAACATTTCCTGGAATTCATTAATTCCAATCCCCTGGACCTGCTCATTCTTACCCCCACTAGAGGTAGCAAAATCCTTGACCTGGTCATTACTAACATGGGCGACCATTGCTCTACACCAATAGTCAACTCCTCCCTGGTTAGATCCGACCACAAACTAATCACCTTGGAAATCCACATCCCTCCCACCCCCAACCACACGCATAGGTAACCACCATGAAAAACTTCTCCAAAGCTAACTTTGGGCTCCTAAATATAGAGGTGGCTAACTTCACTGCACCCATGCAAATGGAGATCAGTTGCATGACCACTGAATCATACACCAATGCACCGTACGAACACGTACACAAATACATGGATCTCACCACACCCAATAGAACCAAGGTGCTCTCCTCCAAAAAAAGGAAGAAAATCTGTTGCTCCCCATCCATAAACAAACTCTATAACAGAAGAAGGAAACTGATGCAGAATAAGGTAAAGTCCAAAGACTGGAAAAACTCCCTTATCAGCCTCAACAAAAAGTTGAGATCCCTCATCAAATCCTCTAAAGGTAGCTATGAAAACAGAATTGCAGCATTTAGTAAAGATAACCACAAGGCCTTCTATAGTTATGAAAAGAATCTCCACTGCAATACCCAGATTTGCTCTGAGCTAATGCACAATGGTATCTCGTATACTGAGCCAACAGATATTGCCAAAATACTGGCCGACAGATTCAGTGCCAAATTTACCCCTCCACCCCCAAGGGACCAGTCACAATGACAGTAGATTGCCAGGCACCCAGTATTACTGTTGCACAGGTTAAAACAGCACTGTCCAAGGCCAAGAATACAGCTCCTATGGGACCTGACAATATCTGTGGCTGTGTTCTACATGAACTACAGAGTGAACTGGCACCTCATCTGTGTGCCCTGTTCAATCACAGCCTCACCTCAGGCTTTTTCCCCTACTGATTGGTGCACTGCTGCAGTCATCCCTCTCCACAAAGGAGAAGCAATGACAGACTCTGGGAACTATTGCCCCATTAGCCCGACGAGTCTGATATGCAAAGCTTTGGAATGCATCATCATGGACCTAATAAACAAGGATATAGGGAATCTCAAAACTCTGGATCCCACACAGTTTGGATTTGTGAAGGGTAGTTCATTCCTGCTCAACTTCTTTGAGTCAGTCACCAGAGCTCTGGATGAAGACAATGTGGTTCATGCAGCCTACCTTGGTGTGGCCAAGGCCTTTGATACTATTCCCCACTCAGGAATCATAGAAAAACTCAGTAAGCTAGGCATCAACCCCTATATCACTAGGTGAGTTGCAAACTGGCTCACTGGTAGAACCCACAGTGTGAAAGTAGCTGACTCCAAGTTAGACTGCCAACCAGTCATGAGTGGAGTCCCACAGGGTTCTGTCCAGGGTCCTCTCCTGTTTATTATTTACTTTTCTGAAGTCCAGGCCAACATGAAGGGACTCTGGCTGACAAAGTTCACAAATGATTGCAAGTTGGGAGCTATTAACTCCTCAAGTGATGTTCACATCCTACAGAAAGGCTTCACTGAGACCAACGACTGGTGTTAGAACCAACTATCTCATATCGCCCACTTAGAGGTGATCTCTGCTTGACTTACAAAGCTATGTCTGACCCAGCTCTGTTAGAAATGCTACATCTGAAGAAATCCCAATCCCTCTGCACCACAAGCTCCAGAGACCTCAACCTCATTACCACAATCAACAGAACATGTTGGAGGGATAGGTTCATAACCCAGAGACTGCCCATGCTACGGAATAGACTTCCCATACCTGTCAAGCAGAGCACCTCACTGACCCTCTTCAAGAGAAATCTTGATGAGTGGATGGGAAATAGAAAATTCACCCCAGAGATCATTCCAGTGGCTTTACTCAACAGAGGCATTGGGAACTAAGGTCGGGTGGCACAATGCCATGGTAATCCTATGGGCTAGGCTTGTAAAGGCTCCAGAGCCATTAGCCTAGTACACACCTATGAACCTATGTAGCCCAATCAGATATGGAAATAAGTATGGATAGCTGGTAGTGGAAAGCAGAAGTCCAGGAGGTTATCAAAAGAAAGGGGTGAATGACAAATGGGAGATAGAAATTACAGACCAGGCTAAGAAGGAATACTGGTTGGCCAGCAAAGAGAGTAGTCACAGTAGCAAAGAACAAGACAACAGAGGCACTCTACCAGCTTCTAGAAAGTGACTCAGCAGATGGCACAAGGAAACTCTATCAGGTTGCAAGACAAAGGCATAAAGATAAAGAAAATAGTGATTAGACACCACAATGGATGCCAGCAGAAACGTGTACACCAGTCCAGTGGCACCTATCAAAAAAAAACAAAAAAGTCCAACCCCATGGCTAAACAGCAACTCCACACACTAAAAACAGAAAATTGTCCAAAAACACAAGGAGAAAAAACAAAAAAACTTTAGCGTAACAAACTTAACTGCCACTTATGTAAAAAACTTCATCAGAAATCAAAAAAATCTAGCATCCACATTGCTTAAAATACAAATTTTAACCAACAAAAAAATAGATACTATCAATCAATTAATGGAGCATTAAATAGAAGAGCTGAATGTGTCTTAAATGACCTTTAACCTTTGTTCTTTTAAAAGACATTTAATATTAATACCTTTGTTTAAACCTAGGGGGAACATAAGCTCTTAACCTGCCATCTAACTTCTCTTGCCTCAAGAAAATGATTACATTTTTCAAATAACTTTTTTTTAAAATTTTCACCTCTCTTACTTTCTAAAACTTTTTCTAAAATAGCAAAAGTAATTTTTTTAAATTCTCACACAAAATAGAATGTCTGTAAAGAGCATTGTTAGTGTCTTTTGTTTTAAGTTGTGCTAAAGTTTTCTTTTTTCCTCTCCTTGTGTTTTGTACACTTTTTCCTTTATTTATGTTTACGTATTTACATATATTTGCACACACACACACACACACACACACATGCACATATATATATATATATATATATATATATATATATATATATATATATATATATATTTATATAGTCATTTGAATTCATTTTTCTGACTTTACACATCAAAGCTTGCCATTTTCTATATGTTTATATTGATTTCCTTTTTCCATAGCCATGATCTGATTTTCTTTAATATTAGTGACAATATCCATTTTCCATTAAACATATTTTCCTTAATTTTCATTCCATATCATCCAAATTACATAAAATATTTTCTTATCTAAATGTGTCTTCAAATTCATATCTGTTTTCATTACATCTATGTTCAGTCATAGGTACATAGATGTTTACTAGGCTAACAACTATAAGGGCCTTTTTATGCCAAGCCAATCATGTCCATGTTTATATCTTCATAATTATTTATATTTCCAATAAAATTTTCTATGTAGAATTTATTCTACATTTTTTAACTCTCTCACATTAAAAAGAGATGCTCTGTTGTTTCTTCTTCTGCACAGTACACATATTCTTTCATCTTTCTTTTTATAAGGCCTTTTTGCTTCAACAGATCATTCATTTTCATTTATTCTTTTTATGCCTTTTTCTATCTTTGTATACTTCTAATCTGTGATATACTTCCATCCCCATTGCCAGATGATCTGAAAAACCTGTTATAATAATTTCGTCTTCCATTATACATATTTCCTCTGATATCAAAAAAGTCTATTTCAGTTTTTATAGTACCTTTCCTATAAATCCATTTTTTATTGCATCTGTTTAATGTTCCACATTGTATTACTTCCATCATCTTTTTAACATCCTTTTGTTTTTTCTTTTTATTTCCTCTTAAGTCATTTGAAATTTCCTGTAATGTTTATATCCATTTTTACAAACACACAATCCAATATTTTCTGAAATAAATTTTCTTTCATTAATAGTTACATATGCAGACGAGCAGCCGTGGTGGTGCAGCGGTGAGCATTGCCACCTCACAGCAAGAGGTTCTCTGGTTCGATCCTCAGCTGGGGTGCCTTCTGTGCAGAGTCTGCATGTCCTCCCTGTGGTCATGTGGATTTCCTCTGGGTGATCCAGTTTTCTCCCACATCTCAAAGACATGCTGTAGGTGGATTGGACACTCTAAATTGGCCCTAGGTGTGAGTGCATGCATGTGTGCCTTCTGTGGAAGGTTGGACACCAGGCTGGCAACTCAGCATCGCAAAACTAACTCCACTGCCAATCATGAGCAGACAGGTGATCTGCTGTGGCGACCCCTAACTGGGAAAAGCTGAAAGAAGTAGTAGTAGTTAAATATGCAGATATAGCAATGATTCTTGACACTTTTTGCTATCTTTTATCTATAATAGTTGTTGTTCCCATTTTGACTAATATAATAACCATGAATTTTGATACTCTTCTATATAGAATTGCTGTCCTTGAACACTGTTCATTCCCTATGTTTCATATTATTTCCCCATGTCATAATTTTGTGTCCGCAATCTTTCTTCCTCTATCAAAATCCTTATACCTTCCAAAATAATTATACCAGTGTCACATTTATTACACCATTCTAGAATTGTTTTTCTTCTAGCAATATTTTTCATAGTATTAACATTCACAGAAATAATTCTTAAATTATTCCTTTCTCTAATTATTAGTTTGAGGTAACATTCTATACTTGCATCTTATAAGAAAGGCTTCATCCATTTCCTTGTTCTGTTTGTTTATATTAATAGCTTTATGTTTTCTTTTTATATCGTTAACTCTTCTACCAATAGAATTCTTTCTTCTTACCATTTCCAACTTGTATCTTCGTTATCACTAACGTCTGATTCTATGTCTAATTCATCTACTTCATAATCTTTTTCAGTAGCTCCCTTTTTTCTACATTTTTGGCTATTTCTCTCTCATCTTCAATTTTTTTTCTCTTTGCTCTGATCTGTATTACTTCTTTTCTGTGCAATCCATTCATAAATGCCCAGTTTTATATATTTAAGACATTCAAGTTCACATTTTTTGCTTTAAGTCCTGTTTTACCACATATAAAACATTGTTAATTAAATATCCTTTTCCACAAAACTAACATGTTTTTGGCTGCCCCCAGCATTTCCCAGCACCCCTGTTGCCATTCACATTTATAACACTTGGAATATGTATAGTTTTATCCATTTCCATTTTTAGAATAACATTGCAACCCCATGCCCCAGTCCATAAATCCCTGTTGTCATAAACTTTTGAAATTTCTAGTTATTTACATATATTTTTCTTAAATATTCTTTTAAAGTCTCTCTTTTGACTTCCGTTCTAAATTGTCTTTGTATTTTCTTTAGTCTCTCAGAAAGATACTTTCACTGTATATTTATTCCAAGGATTGTCAGTCAGTTTTTTTCAGATTCACACAGAAATGTCTCCTTATCCTGTGCAGTCTCAAAACTAATGTCACAAAATATTTCTTTAATTAAAATAAATGCTCATACTGCTTGTGCTTTTGTCCCCAAAGATAAGATAATGTTGAACCATCTCTCATATATGTTTAATTCATTTTCCATTTTGATCTGTATTCTTACTACAAATCTTTTTTTGCACCATCTTATTTCTTTCTAGTCCTCTCTACTACTTATGTAGCTGCTACTGTCTCTGCATGCTTCCTTTTTTCCACTTCTTCCTTTTAGCCATCTCTTCATTTATTTTCTTTATATCTCTGCATGAAACCTCATGCTTTGTCTCATTTTGGTTTATTAAATCCTGTAATACATCATCTCACAACCCTCCCAATTGCAGGGTTGTAACTACACATGTCTCCACAGCTGTCTCCTCTGTTTGTTCAAACAACTTTCTCTGGAACACTTCCTCCGAATCCTCCATCTCCATACTACATTCTCTGAGCTGGCATTTGCCTCTGCTCCCTTCTGCTGCCTCTCTTCCGTATCACACACCATCCTCCTTGCTGCCTCCATGCTAGGAATGGGATGTGTGCATATTCTTGCATTCAAACAAATTGAGAATTGCAAGATTAGGGGTTCTTTATTTATTTTACAGTATTTATATAATATTTACATTATTTATGATATTTACAACATTTACAATATAGCATATACTTCATTACTTACATAATCCACAAATTTCAATAGCACATTTAAGTTATTGACCATCACTCCAACTTTAAAAGCCAAAATCTTATAGTTTTCAAAATTTCTGCTAAATCTCATTTTCCATTAAGCATAATATCATTTACTTTTTGATTCCAAACACTGTATGCAACATCAAGCAATGCATATAACATCAGACATTTTTATTTGTTTTGATATACATAATCGATACTTTTGTTTCTATAGAAGCCATATTCAATCATATCCATATTAATGTCTTCCACACTATTTATATTTTCAAAATACTTAAAATCACAGAACTTTTTTATGGCTTAAGTACTCTTTTACATTTCAAAAATATGTGCTTAGCTGTTTCAAGCTCTCTACAGTAATTACAAAATCTATCCATTTCTTTTATATGGCATATTGACTTTTACTGATGATTTTCATATAAATAATATCCATAAAAAGTCTTGACATTCAACTGTGTGTTTTAGTCCTCTTTTCCTTATTTTTATAGAGTTAATTTTTTCTTCATGCAAATCTTCCCATCGATATGAATAATAATAATTGCACATATTTCTATACCATATTATTATCTCCTTCTCAACTTTATCTAGTTTTATTTTTCATAATATCTTATCTCAGTAGGAATTAATTTCTGTATTCATGCTATATCTTATCCTTTTAAAATTAAGAAAAACTGCATTCCTTATATTTATTTCTTAATGCATCTGATAATATATCAACATTATCATATTTTAATATTTTAATAACCTTATATAAATTTAACGAGACAGCATAAATCACTGGGTTAATTAATCCTAAACCTCCTTTATTATGCTCAACATATATAGAACATCTCTCTTGACAAGGTTTAACTGTGAACTCCATACAAAATTAAATATAATAATGCAGATAACTTTCTTGTATTCTAAAAATAAAGTAAATACACTAGCCAAATAAGCCATTTTAGCAATTAATATTGAATTTATAAAAAAGTAAATGTTTTCTAAAGTGCACAACATTCTTGATTATACTCTTCCATTGCAATGCCTCTTACATTCTGTTTCCCAAAACATATTCCCCAAACTGTTATTTTTCCATATTAAAGTCAACATCTACTATTTTTCCAATATATCCTAAACCCTTGCATTTTACCTTTACTCACATATTGTCCTATAACATTTAAATACTCACTTTGGTAATTCAATACTAAATTTATACCATCACCATCTTTTGTTACAAGTATATCATCCGCATGTGTTGATAAGATAGATCTACTAATATTTTAATTTGTCACATATGCCTGTTTCTGCATCTCTTTATTTATACATACCACAGCTGTATTAATTTCTAAAACAAAAAACAAATGGCTTAAATGACATCCTTGTCTTATAGCTCTCTTAATGCATATTTCTTGGCTTAACCATCCATTGACTAAAAATTTAATTTTGTTATATTCATAAGCAGTAATGCATACTTTTCTTATTTTTGAACTAATATATTACTGAATATGTCTGAAAAATATCCCATAATATCTCATGTGGTATAGAATCAAAAGCTTTACTCAGGTCCTCAAATATTTTCATTTTATCATTCCTGCAAATGCAATCCTCTACTAATTCTCTAACAATAACAAATCTTGACATCCCATCCCTTTTATACTGTATATTATCTTCTCTCCTATATTATGATTTTTTCTGCATTATTTTCTATGTAATTTTCATAAATATATTGTAATCTGTATTATTTCATACTAAAGGTCTCTAGTTTTTCTGTTTTCTATCACATTTCTTCCATGTAAACTTTAAGATAGTACTACATAACTTTTAATACTCAAAACCATCTCTTAACCATTCATTCATTACCTCAAGAAAACATTTTTGCCACATTAACATATATTTATGTATTTAGTATTCTATTACATCAGCCCCCTCTGCTGATTTTATATTAAATGTTAATATTTTATCCATCTCATCTACAAGAAAATATTTTTCCAATTCTTCATTATCTTGCTCTGAAAACATTTTAACATTCTCTTGTTTTCTCATCTTTATCACTTCCCATTTAAACATTTCTTTACCATATTGCACAACTGCTTCTGCTGTCTTTTCCTAACTAGTCTGAATTGTTCTTGATATATCTTATATTTCTAAACCAAAAGGAAAAGAATTCCGCTGCAGTAAACTGTGTTCAATAAAAGTCCAACAGCCAAATCCAGTTGAGGTTGATTGTTGTACACCCTCAGTTTTTAAACTAAAATGTGGAGCCATCTCATCTACCTTTCTTTTTACATCATCCATGACTTGAAACACCATATATTTTATATACCTTCTCTCAATAAATTCTAAGGCCATCTCTTCCATCTGCCTCTTGTTTGTTTGTTCTTTTGTATTAAGTCTACTAACTCTACTAAATTGACTTTTAATTATGCCCTTGATGATGGACAGATTGGTGGCTCTTGATAAATCTTAGAAACTGCCAAGAAATGTAAATTAGTTAGAGATATAAATGACTTTAAGCTAGGTCAGATTTTTACTTGGCCTAAGAAATATGTTAAAAATGTAGGTCTTTGGACCAATTGGACACATTTAATAGTGATGAGATAACTAATAGCAATGAGGAAGTAATTCTGAGAGACACAATCAATGAGGAGGGAGCAGCAAATATGATGAATGAATCATTATCAACTAATTTAGCTGCTTCTACTGGCAACAAAACAACCAATCAGCACTCAAAGTACGGAGCATGTTGTTACAGCTAACGTATGGCTGCAAGATGCATATAACAGAAGAAATGATCCAACAGTTGCGAGTTTACAATTGAAGAAGGATTTTTCCAAATTATTAAAACCTATGGCTGTGAAGCTACCAGAAAAGATGGAGATAAAAGCAAGACTGGCTTCCAGAGGTAGATCAAGGCAGCATCCAGATCCAGTGAAACGGAAAAATTGCAGCCCACAGGTGAAGAACAAAATGGTATGCCAAATATAGATACTGTTAAAACAAACATTGTAAATTTGTCTAGTTATGTTTTAGCACAGATGGACATAAATGTTTTAAACAAAGGGCTTCAGTTCATACCGAGTGAGACTGATAATATATCTAATGCCTTGACTGATTTGAAGCTATTTACTAGGAACTAGGAATTTGAATCTGAAAATGTTGTTCAAGGATTCTGTTGTGTTGCCTAGCAAGACATGTAAGAGTACTTTCATTCCTTATAGCTGACCGGTTGTGACAGGGTTTCATGATTTGTGTGAATCTGAGTTTAGGCATTTGTACAAGACTGAGAAACTGCATAAATATTATACTTTGACTGTTAAGGAACACAATGCCCTAAAAGAGTTGGAAAATAAGCATAATTTGGTCATTAAGCAGGCCGATAAAGAAGGGGCCATTGTTTTATTTGATAGAAATGATTCTATGGAGCTTATGCATGAATTTTTGATGGATGAGAAAACTTTTTTGAAAATTGATTATAATTATGTTAAAATGTATTTCTGTTGTTAATATGTTAATATATGATATTCAGTTACATAATGATGTTTCCCTAGATTTGTTTAACTTCTTCACAGTACCTTGTCCTATAATACCATTCATATATGGTCTTGCTAAAATGCATAAATCACAACCCCCACCCCCCCCCCGAGACTTGTAGTCTCAGGAGGGGTTGGATAACTGAACCTCTTTCTGTACATGTCCTGAGCAAATACTTACAGCTTTGTAAAAGTTATATTAAGGATTCATCTGACTTTTTAGATAAACTGTATTATTGGTTTAGTCAATATAAAGACAGCAATTTTTTACTTGTATCTTTAGATATTAACTCTTTATTCACGGTTATTCCTAACTAGTACAGAATAGAGGTCATATGTAAATTTTTAAATATGGAACAAATATGAGTAATAGAGAGAGACTGAAAATTTATGTCAAATAATTGAGATTATACTAAGTAATAATATAGTCTTATTTGATGAAACACATCTGTAGATAGCAGGAGTCACCATGGTTACTCCCATGGCAAATACATATGCAAATCTTGTGTTGAGTCAATGGGAGAACAAATATGTGTTTAAGGATGATGAATTTATTAATACTAATTTTTTATTTTACCAAAATGTTGTAGATGATTGCTTCTAATATGGAAAGGTGATGAGAGTTTAAGGGAATTTGTGAAATATTTAGAAAATACGACTGAATTTTTAAAATTTAAAATGGAATGTTCACCAGAAAGAATTACATATTTAGATATATAACTGGAAAAAGACAAGGATGGCCTAAAGACTAGTGCTTTTAAGAAATCTATACATGCTAATAGATACATGGATAGATGTAGAATGCATGTTCTGCAAAGGGAATAATTAAAAGTCAGTTTAGGTAGAGTTTGTAGATTCAATACAGATGAACAAACGAGGGATGGAAAAGATGGCCTTAGAATTTATTGAGAGAGGGTATACGAAAAATATGGTGTTTCAAGTCATGGATGATGTCATAAAAAGAAGGGTGGATGAGATGGCTCCACATTTTAGTTTAAAAACTGAGGTTGTACAACAATCAACCCCCAACTCTAGGCATAACAACAAGTTAAGATGCATTACAACATATAATAATAGAATGCATGATGTGGAACGAATTATACAAAAAAAATTGGAATATACTCCTAACTATGACTGAGTTGAAACCGATTATAAACAGCCTGCTTTTGATTATAGGTATGAAAATAATCTTAAAAGAAGGTTATGTTATAAAGATCTGACTACTAATAAATTCAGAACCAACTCAAAACAGGGTACATTCCCCTGCTTAAGTTGTAATTATTCTAGGGATATTTTGGCTGACATACATTTTGTTCATCCTGTTAGTAAGATTAAATTTGTTTTTGATTGTTATGCCAACTGCAGTACCACACAAATTGTATATGTAGCTACTTGTGTGCAGTTCCCATCATTCTATGTAGGGAAGTGTGGGAGAAAGTTGAAAGAATGTATTATTGAATACAAGTCAGAAATAAGGAGGAATGTTATGACTAATGCGTTAGCTAAACACGTATTAGATAAAGGCCTGGGACATTCATTTAAATTTAGGGTTATTAAGGTAGTGTATAGAACTAATAGGAGTGGAGATATGAACAATATGTTAAAAAATATAGAATTATATTGGATTCTAAGACTACAAGCAGATATATCACGTTGGTTAAATAATGCAGTGAGTTTGAAACCTGTGCTATATAAGAAACACTTAATGTTGCACTAATAAGTCAATTATAGGTTAAGATTTATTGCTTAATGTGTATTCTGATTTTAGTGGTTGGCTGTGTCATATGTTTTACGTGTTTTAACTATTTAAATAGTTCTTTTAAATTTGTATTTATAAGCACTGAGGAAGAGGAAACCTGAAAACTTTACTCTCATTTTGAATTTGTTTTATTAAAGTTAGTGAACATTTTTGTTGTTCATTTTTTGATTTGACAGCTTGTATTTCTCTCATTATACTACAGCTTCTTTTATTATCTTACTCAAATAAGGTGCTACGTCTTCCCTTTCTTTTTTATAATTTTTTTTTGTTTATATAACAAGAAATTAATTTTTTCTTGATCCTTATATATGTATATTTTTTCTGTTAAAATATTTTCTATCATTTTCTTATTATTAAATGCTTCATTACTTAACATGTACTCCCTCCTCTGCACTTAATCTTTCTCTTTAAATACTCTCCACCATTCCAACCATTTTTTGTAAAAATATCTCATAACTATATGATCTTCCCAAAGCTTTAAAATAATTATTGCCCCTCTTCCTTCCCATTCTTTTCCATGAAGTCTCTTTATGCCCTTTTCTATCTTTATTTATTCATCTTTATTTTTCATTTCAATCCATGTGGCAACATGATATGAAATTCCTACTTCTATTGCACCTTCTTCTGATGTTTCTATTCCAGAATATATTGAGAAATAGTCTGTTTCTGTATGATGCTCACCTCTACTATATGTCCATCTATTAGATCCCCATAGATTCAATTTACCATACTTGATTACTTCTAGCATTTTGTTTACATCACCATAATTATTCGTTTTTCTTAAATCACAGTTAAAATCACCTACAGTAATAGTATTCATATTTACAGTTATATATTCCAAAATGTTTTTAAATATAATCTTTCCTTTTGCGTCACATGGGCATACAAAGCTATGATTCTATACACTTGGCTTTTCCATCTCATGTCTGTAATAGCAAGTCTAACCAATATAACTATTGTGGCATCTAAAACTGGTACAGAATCTTCACACAAAGTACATACTCCTGAACATGTCTCTCTACTTAAATTCCACACCACTTTGTTTCCCCATAATGTTTGTCTATAATCTCATATCCTTATTTAGAAAATGTATAGCTTCTAAAATAATTATATATACATTGATTGTTCTACACTATTCCAAACTTTTAATACTGTTTACATTTACCGCAACTACTCTGTAATTATCCCTTTTGCTTTTGTTAATTGTTGTTGCTAAATCAAAAACTATATCCTTATCACCCTTTGTTATTTTTTTTCATATTGCGTCCTATAAATTTTCATTTTCTTTCCCTTACCCTTTTACCAACTGAATTTTTCTTTTCTCTCACTACATTCCACTGCACATCTTCATTATCACTTATTTCTGTGCCCTCCACTACTTCTCTTTATTAATTTATTCTCTCTTATCTTTAATTTCACCCTCCAAGTCTTGCTCTAAACGTACTTGCCATTGCGCTTTTTCTTGTAATGGCACAACTACTTCCCTTTCAACAGTGACAACATTTTCATGACAATGCATCCATAAATGACCTGCTTTGTTACATTTATAACATTTCAGTACACATTTTTTGAATCCTGTCCAGCTTCCCCCACATATGACATCATCTCTTCCTACAATTACTTATTAAATGTTCTGGCATTTTTGGTTGACGCCAGTATTTTGTGACCCCTTTATTACCATTGACATTAGTAATGTTTGGAATGTGTTTAATATTATTATTATTATTATTATTATTATTATTATTATTATTATTATTGTCGTAATTACAATTTCAAGGCCCTGTCCATAAACCTCTATTATCATAAACCTTAAAAATGTCCGATATCGCTTTACATATTTGCTGTAAATGTTCTTTTAAAGTCTGGTTTTCTACTTCGCTTCTGATCTGAATATATACTTCTCTTCTCGTATCTCTAACAATTACTTTAAAGGCATATTTATTCCATTGATGGCAGCCTTTCTCTCTCATATTTTTCCAAAAATCTCTAAATTATATACCCAGTCTCAAAAATAATGTTACAGAAAGTTTCTTTATTAATATGAATAAAGGCTGTTAACTATGATGCCTTTGTACCTAAAGGCGTAATCACATCATCTCAATTTTTGTACATATCAATTTCTTCATCAGATTTACTGGAAATTCTTACTGTATAACTTAGTTTTTGTCACTGCAGTACGCATGTTTTCTTTTTTCTTTCCTTTACTTCCCTTCACCATCTCAGCATTGGATTTCTTCTTTGAGGAACTGTAACTCTCTGGTGCATCTTCCATCTGTATTCTCTCCATAATATCACTCCAAGACATGTCTCTCCCATTCTCTGGTTCACTAATAACTATGTCTCTCAATACATCATCCCAGAACTCTCCTGACTGGAGGCTGTAATACATCTATTCTCATACTCATCTTACTGCAAAAATAACTGCTGCTGAAATGCATCTTCTGAATCAAGAAAAGGCTCTAGCACCTTTTCTGTAGACACATTCTCTTCAGCTGCTTGCAAAACACATTGAGAAGACTCGACCATCTTCCCTTCACTGCTGCTTAAACTAGGCATCTCCTCACCACATCCCGACTCTACAAGGCAAGGCTTCATTGCCTTATCTCCACAGATGAATATACTACATCCATAGAAGGCTTGACTGCCTTCTCAAAGCCAAAAATGTCATATGCTGAATCTTGCAATGCCATTATACTTACTTCCAGCTTCTCTGAGATGCCACTGCACCCAGAATGGAAACTGAAAGGTCAAAGGAGACAATTGTCCCTCCAGCAATGAAAGAGTAGGGCAAATTCCCTGATGGCCTGGCCAAATTTCCCCTAGTAGTACAAGAGCTTCCTTGAGTTTTCCTGAAAAGAAGCCACTGCCTGGTTGTAATTCAGTCAACAAAGGATAAATAAATAAAAATAAAAGAACACTCAGAGCTGTAAAGGGGAATATGGGAGATGAGCAGTTCGGATTCAGATCAGGATGCATCAAAATCAGCCTGACGTTTGCAATGAGAGAAGAAAGTCCAAATGAGCATTCCTTCATTTTGAAAAAAGTATATAACAAGGTCCCAAGAAAGAGATTTGAGCCATCTTGAGATGGTTCAAAATCCTGGAAGCCTTAGTAGAATTAGTGCAAGCTATAAAGACCCCGAGACACAAGTAGGAACATTGTTCAGACTCAAAGAGGGGATCCTATTGGGAGTGGGTGTGCATTAGGGTTCAGCACTGTTCATTCTGGCGATGCACTGTATTAACAAACAGGTTGGAGGGGACAGATCAGCAAAGTTTCTGTATCTCATTACCTCCAGTACAACTCTTTTGAGTGTGTACCCTTAACTCCTAGTGGGTGTGGCCTGAGCCTTTAAAAATTAAGTTATCACCTTACAATTCTAACAAATATTCATTGACAGAGGTCAGATATCAATACAGTTGTGTTTGCCGTCATGTATGCTTCAAGATAAAATATTCTGATACCCTGTATGTAACATGATTTTGGAATTATTAATGCAATATGAGCAAGTAATATTTGACATCTAGAGGAACAGTAGGAGGTAACTGCAGATGCATCTGGAGGTGTCACTCGGATGTAATGAGGTATGCAGATAGTGTGGCAGTATAAGCAAACTTAGAGGAACGTCAGCAAATGATGAGTGGAATGCAAAATTAAAGGTATGTGGGATGAAACCGAGTACAGTCAAGGGAGTTGTCATGGTAGCAAATGGGAGAAATCAGAGAAGATAAAGTGAGATAGAAAGAAAACTACTGTCACAGATTAAAAACTGAATGAGGAGGTCAAAGGTAGAGTTAGAGGGGCTACACCCAAGCTGTACAGAGTGTCAGGGTAGTATGTGACAGAAGAATGCCAAAAAGCTGAAGCATAAGATGTACAAACAGTGATGTGACCAGTAGGTCGGCATGGTACAGAAACCTGGGAGGTGAAGGCAGAGCAAGTGAGGAAGACAGAGGTGATTGAAATGAAGTACCTGAGATGTGTGGTAGGGGGGATCCCCTTCAGAAGCTTGAGTTTTCAGAAAGTCAAAATTTCGTATGGTCAAGACCACATGATCAACTTTCTGAAAACTTAACGTTTTTGAATGGCGATCACAGTAGAGTCAGGACTGGGGAATTTACTCTTTCCCCCACTGTAGTTCAGTCTCACAGTTTGTATATTTAATATGCAGGTGATTTTGGGGTGCAGGAGGACTTGCCTCCCCCCACAAAAATGTAGAAAAAAGGTAAATTTTTGTTGTTTTCTGAAGTTCAGGATTTCAGAAAGTCAGTCATATAGTCTTGACCATATGAATTTCGACTTTCTGAAAACTCGAGGTTCTGAATGGGATCCATGGTAGAATGCACACCATGGGACAGATGAAGAAATTATGACATCATAGCAGAAGCTAAAGTAGTTCTAATTGCAGAGAAGGTCAAAGAGAACAGATTACAGTTGTTAAGGCAGAAGGGCAGGAAAACGGAAGATAATTTAGTCAAGAAGATTTGGGAGAGACAGGAAGAAGGCAAGAGGAAGCAAGGACATCCAGCAATTAAATGGAATTAAATGGATGGACTGTGTGAGTGAAGACTTGTGACAGTCAGGCATGACTGTTAAAGAAGGTAAGAGAGTGGCACTGAATACAGAGACTTGGTAACAATCGACATGTCACCCTGACTCAATTTAGGAAATGGGGATTTATGTTGATGACTTGGAATATTGTCATTAGTGCTGGAAGTCACATGTCCTTAATAGCAAAGATATGATGAAGTAGTTAAAGGAAGGGTAGTAACAGTGCAGAGATGCAAAGTGGTGAACTAGACAACATAGTGACTCAGCTGATAAGGTTGCTGTATTATAACTCCCGGGTCTGGGCAATCAGTAGTGATGTTCACTTGCTATTTGTGAAGTGTGTGTGTGTGTGTGTGTGTGTGTGTCCATGGGCTTCTTAGACATTTTGAATTCCTCACACTTCTTAAAAATAATCTGGTTGAACCACCTCTTCCCTTTCTTTTTTGTATGTATGTATATACATACATATATATGTATATGTGTGTGTGTCTTTATCTATACATACATGCATATATATGTAGATATAGATGATATATGTGTGTGTGTGTGTGTGTGTGTGTATGTATGTGTATATATATATATATATATATACATACATACAGACACATAGATATATACATTTTATATATATATATATATATATATATATACATACATACATACACACATATTTTTTAATAACCCTTTACTCTTATGGCTAGTTATGGTTGATACTGGTCCACAGTGGTGGACCAATAAATTGATTTTGTATACCTTTTATGTGGCAGAAGAGAGAGGCTGTACATGTATCATACATCTTTCTTTATTGCAAAAGAGAGCCTCCTTTGTTAGTAAAGTATGTGATTTCAAGGAAAGCACCACATCAGACTGGAAGAGGGATAAATGAGGAGACTTTTTGCAGGAGGCATATCATGAAACTGGAAGAGGGGCAAATAGAGACTGTTTTGAAGTAATAATGGTAGATCCATTGACTATACAGAGAAACCCAACATCAGGCAGAAGCTGAAGAAAATGAGTTGAAAGAGGATAATTTGATGTTTGATTTAGGTAATTAAACGTCACAGGATACGAGTTTGGAAGTTGCAGTCATCAGTATCTGGATTTCCCTCAGATTATTATGAAGTCAGATGTCTATTGTGGGGCTAAGCAATTCACTTGAGGGCATTGAATTTTAAATGTGAATTTGGTGAGAAGCACAGGCATGTACAGTAAATAGGCTGCATTTACCTTTACTGCCCTGGTTAAGTGCATGAGCTAAAGTAACAGATTCTGAGAAACGTGCAGCAGTATGCCCTTTATGTTAGATTGTTCCCCTCACTGTTGAAGCCTAGATGTTTATTAACATGACCTCAATTATGATTCATCTCCACAGCTTTGCAAGTCAGGTAATGTGCTTATGATAAGATACTAATGTAAACCCTAAATAAGCATGAATGAGTCATATACTGGAAATGGGTTACGTCTAACCGCACTAAAGAAATACGAGTGAAATATTTGTAGACTGATCTGTAAAGTGGCCAAGAAGGAAAGTAAAGCTGAGTACATACAGCACTTAACCTACCATTTTTTTTTTGTTTAGTGGGCCAGCCCCATTGAAACCTTTTCAGGTGTGGTCTGAGTCAGAAGTCTTATTATAAATAGAATAACAGACATTAACATACCATGTGAGGAAAAAGTAAACATCCGCATCTAAGCTTTTGTGCATATTTAGAAGTTTAAAAGTTGAGAGAAAACGTTGTGAAACTATCTGAAGTGTTCACATTTAGCAGTCAGAAAAAATCTCTAATTCATGCATGAGTGCTTTGCAGTTCACCAGGTGATAAGACTCTTAAGGTTAGAGGTCGGCACTGAAAAAGCACTTAACTGAGCATGATTTAGGGTTTAGCAGCTAATGGGTATTGGAGAACAAATGTAAAATGTTTTATTTTAAAAAGGAGATTGTATGGTTGAAAGAAAAAGCCTGTGAGTTAAGAGAGGCAGCCAAAGTAAAAGCACCTTATTTCAGTGCTAGCCAGGCTGTCTTTTCAGGAGTCGTTGGCTAGCTGTGAGTTTGTAATAATGCAGAGCTTCTCCATGCTTTCTTTTTGACAGTTTGGCTAATCAGTCATAAATATCTGACGCCGAGTGATGCAATAATACTCTCACTTGAAATCTAATTTCCTTGTAGCAAAACATCCTGGCAGACCAACTGCCCCCAGTAAGTTTATTGAAGTGTAACCGTGTATGAAAACTCGTGGCTCATTTAAACATTTTGTGTTAGAAAGTCCTCTGGAAGGAATCCAGTTGTACAAGGTGTTAAAGCTGAAGATTGTGCATCATTAGGAGGGAATGCATGTGCCAGATTTCTGGAGGCTCTTATTTTCAAATTTTATTAGGTACTTATCTGTTAGACCCAATCAACACACTGATTCTTGGTTTGTTGCAGTCTGGGCAGGTAAATCTACTTAATTCTGTTTTGCAAAGACACAGTATTGCAACATTTAGGTGAGTTGCACCTTAGAAGGCCCTGCCAGAAGAATGATAACTTGAAACTTTTCTTTGCATGAAAATTATGCTAATCTTTGTACATGCTGAATTAATACTAGTTCTGACATGCTTAAACTGGAAACCTTACATGTTTTGCAACAGTAATCTTCTTTGTCACTCGTAGTAATTTGCCTTCTCTGAATATTCCACGTTCATTGTACTGGATTAAAAAATAATTTGGAAATCTGATCCTTTCATACTTGAAATGAATTGCACAGTAAGATAATTTCAATCAGTTACCATTGCTGGCTCTGACTATGCAAATTTGTTTTATTTTTTGTTTTGTTTGAAGCAGTGGAATTCACTTTGCATGCTTCATTTAAATTTGCAGAGTTTGTGCAAAAGACACTTTGTTGCTTACCGTACAAATTTCATTAGCTAATTTTGTGTATCATATTAAAAGAATGCAGAGCATACTGGAAAATGTCTCCCAATGCTGTCAGTGTGTCTCTCCAAGGACATGCTGCTCAGATCTGACTGTACATGGGGAATTACCACCTGTGACTGGTTCTTGGAGTTCGTGCTTCATACACTCCTCTGCAATTGTAATTTAAAGTACTTTATATGGTACATGGCGTCTGGTAATCTCTGTATACATATGTTGCCCTTCTCCCAGACTGTCCCAGAGTAAAGCTGTACAGCTATGGAATATTTTGGTTTCTCTGTAGCTTTTTGTCAGCTTGCATGACATCTTCCTGAATATGTTAGATCACTGCAGGTCTGGTGTTCTTTGTGACCTGTTAGATAAAGCAAGATCTTCCTATCTAGTGACCAATGTCTGTAAATAAAACAAAAATGAAATAATGGTTGTTGCAGACAGTGTGAGTGTATGTTTGATTTTTAATTCAGACACTGAAAAGAGTGGTGCTCTGAACAAAGCCCAGAATATGTGAATCTGATAATTTACAAATAACATACATTGTGTCACATGACAGCAAAACCACTTCTCTGGAGTGTTGACTAAAACTCTTGAAAAGCAGAGAAGTTCTGTGAATATTGCTTTGCAGCTTTGTTTCAACTACTCTGTTCTGATGTTTGTTACCACTGTGGAAGTGCTGAGGGAGGAGTTACGGCTATAAGTACTATTTCAAATAAAACTAGCAGCTGCAGGTATGGAGGGATGAAAAAGCCCAGCCTTCAGCTTCAGTATGCCTTGGCTTTTGTTTGGGTAAGACTCTAGGTTTATGAATATTATACTTTTATTCCCGAGTTCTTTAAATGACTGAACAAGCTCCATTTCATTTGCTCTAAATTCTTTGGCTGTCACTTTATTTTTTAGCCTCTGACCAGCAACCAATCCCAACTTCATTTCTCAATCCTAACAGCATGACAGAGCAGTAGGCAGCTAATGGTCGATCATCATCAAAGTGAGTGGGATGTTTTCTTCCTCTGCATGTAAATGTGGCAGTTATGGTTGCAAGAGTGCCTGCAGTGATGGGCTCAGGTTTGTGCATGCTGAATCTCCAGTTACAGCATGGAATGCTGTTGTGTAGGCTAGTGCTTATTGCTAGCCTTTCCCTGCTGAACCACTATCCCCTTTGGGATGAATGAGTTATCATTAATTGGTCACTCTTATCTGTCCCTAGTCAACTCACCTCGGGTGCAGGATGCTAGTCAAATCCTGGGGTATAGTCACGGTTTCCCCTTTCATTCTGTAGAGCTAGTCTCACTTTAAGTTTTTCCTTTACTGGAATAATTACTGTTCGCTCGCAGATGCTTACTGTTTTGTCCCATCTTACCGCTATCATGGTGTTAATTAGCCATATGGAGCTAAATGACTGGAGGCTACACACGCCTTACAAATTGAAGTCAGGGTTGTACCTGTCTAGATGTAAAACATAGCAGAATGATCAGGAAGGAGATCGCCATTTGCATTTACTTTCTTTCTTCCACGCCATTGTGAAGTAAAATGTGATCCTCTTTGAGTAGTCTGTTCTGAATATCATTTGTAGGCTTATGTCTAAAGCTAAGCATACAGATGCTATGTCATTATATTGTAGGGAACATTAATATAACTGCTTTCAGAGAATAAAAATTAATGTTTGGTAATGTGGATGTAGATGGCGTAATCAGTTCACTAAAATTACTTTCATCTTATAAGCAGTTTACAGAAACGGCATTTATCCACTTACAATGTTGTTTTTACCTTGTCTTTAGTAACACTAATTTCAAGGCAGAAAAACATATGCCCTTCCTTCATTTTTTTTAACCAGTAAAGTAATACGTAGTAATTATGAAGTAATATAGACTGAAACAAAATGCCAAACAATGCATTACTGTATCCTTTGGGAAGTCCTCTACCCCAGGCCACTACCATGTTGACAATATGCCCCTAAGAGTTGACCCAGTTGTTTGGGAGCTGGGAACTTATGTAGGTGGTGACCTTTCAACCACCTTGTGTTCATTGTTGTAAGAAAGCCCTTCTATGTTGCATGGCTTATAAATAAAATGACTGTGTCTAGATCAAGGGATGTCATTGTCCCCCTTTGCTCAGGTCTTATTAGGCTAGTCATTAAATATACTGCCCCTTTGGCATGTGTCTGTCTGGACACATGTAAAGACTGGAACACCCACAGACATACCTTACTAAAAGGATACAGAGTCTAAACAACATGTTCAACATGGAACAATTCAAAGCCCAGCCACTATATTCAGTATCCTACAAACTGCTAACAGGTGACCTGTCTGACATACAAGGCATCCTCTGACCCATTACTGGTGAATTTACTGCACATCAAGTCAAATGGCATCAGGAATATGCTCTGTAGGGATCAAATCCTCTTCTGCAACATCAGCTAAATGGTTTGGGGGGACAGGTGTATCTCGCAAAGGATACCACTGCTCTGGAACAGACTCCCCCATTCACATTAAACAAACTTCATCCTCATCCATGTTCAAGCACAACTTGGATCTGTGGATGAGAAGCAGAAAATTTACCCCAGGGCTGCCCCCTGTACTACTAATGGACAGAGGCAGCTCCTAAATGCTTTATCCTATGCATAGGTCCCCTCAAATTATCTATGGTATTATCCCAGTTATGCTGGGGCAGTGTATAATTATTGACCATGGGATGACTAAGGAGAATCTTTAACCAAATGGGACAGGTTAATTTGAGCACAAAAAGGGAAACTGGCTAGGCTTAAAATGGCCCACAAGGGCAGCTAGCCTAGTACTTAACTATAAACCTATCTGAATGTGTTATTGCTGTGCATGTAGCTGTAGTTAGTGCTTACAGGCTATTTCTAGTGTTCATTGGCCTCATTAATGTTAATGCCAACTGTCTGCACTACAGGTTGTCTGATATTGTTTACCCAAATGAGAGAAAAAAAATACAATGCACGCTGAAGCTGACTGATTGTGAGTTGTATAGTTTCCAAATGAAAGATCAGTATCGTGAGTCTCAGGCTCAAAAGTGAATTAATTTGTTGCAGTTTACAGTTAAGGTGTTAAGTCTAACTGACATGATGGTTGTTTAATTTTACCAAGCTTAGTCTGTGGAAGTACGTTTTGTAAATGGATGACAAAAAAAAAAATTCTTTTGAACAATGTGAGCCCATTCCTGAGTTTAAAATAAGAAAAAAAAGTTTGTACTGCAGGGAAGAGTTATAACTGTTGCATGGTTGATAGGTTCCTAGGTTTAGGCATCAAGTTGAAGACCTGATTTTTAAGATGCTAGATTTCAGTAACTCCAGACTGATATTTTCCCCTCAGTCTACATTGTTAACCCAGCGAATCCCTTACCCACCCCAGTCAGCCCATTAACTCTCATCTGAGGAGCAAGTGCCAAGCCCATTCATTCCAACTATACAGTAAGAGGGCTATGGCCTGTTTATTCCCTGACCCAGGGTGAGAGCCCAACTGACTCTGAATGCCTCTGTGAATGTTACTGTTTCTGGGGTGTCCTGCATGTTTCAGCACAGGAAGTACCACTTTTGGCCTGTCTATAGCATGGTGTCCCCAGGCAATTAGCTGCTACTTGCAGTATCCCTCCACTATTGTAGGTTCAGTGATGCAATGGCCACACACATAAATATTATTGTTGATGGAATGTTCATGATTGACTTGTTTTGATTGCAAGGAGACACTTATGCCATACATTTAGAATGTATCTGTCACTTTTTTCTATTATAGAAATTAATTTTTATTTTATGTTGGCTTTCCAGACACAGCCTTTCAAAAAGAATATGATCAGAGCGTTGTCTTAGAGACTAATAATAGGTTGACCTCTAAGTAAAGTGTTAGAGACAAAATTTAAGGACATCTTTAAGATATGCTTTTGACCCATTGACCATGTGGACCACCAAGCCTCAGTCAATTGAACTGACCCTTTCATTCCCTGGTGGTGAGGACTTCCATTATTCAGATCCACAAAGGTGAGAGCCAAACAGAGGGGGCATCATCCTGGTAGACATCAGGGTGTTAATGTTCTGATGGTCATCCTAGCAATGAGAGCTTTTAGAGTTAGCTGAAGCCCACCCTTTCTGGGTGGAGAATGAGTTGCTTGTATTATTACATGGATCCACAATGTCCTCCTCATGCAAATGGGTATTCCTGCTCATACACTGAAAGCTATTACCACACTGTGGCTTAGTTGTATAAAGGCCTGCCCACAGAACACTTACTTCACTGTGTCCATCTTGTTAGGGTACAAAGGGAAAGCTAACACCTCCCAGTCTGGGTCGCCCTCTCCTAGTATGAGCCCACCCATCATCCCCTGCCTTTGCCATCAAACACACTTACCAATAATTAAACTTTGGTTACTTGGACTGTGGTCAGTGTTCCACCCTCCTATGCTACTGAGCTGGCAAATTCAATGACATTTTCTTAAAATGTTTAATGTAGTATTTATATTCCAATAGTGTGTTTTTTTTTACTAAGAAATTGTTATGCCAATGCAAGTTATTTCAGGTGACTCCTTCAAGGGCTTAAGAACGCAATATTATATTCAATAATGGGCCAAATTACTGAGGAACAATGCGACACAGTAGTCTGCCTTGAGAGGCTGACATGCCTTTAGATTTAGATTTAGATGGATAGAAAATGTTTTTTATGAGTTTGGTAGGTACACACATCAGAGTTTAAATTGTCTACCATTGTCTGTAGATATTTTAATGATGGTGTTATTTTTATGACTTGACAATTTATTTTGTAATCTAATTGATTTCTTTCTTGCCAAGCCTCATAATACAGTTGATGTTTAAGCTAAGGGCATTACCAGAGTATGAAGTATGTATTTTTGTAGACCATCGTAGAGAATTGTATCCTGTTGCTTAACCATTTCCTTACCCATTAAACAATGTATGGATTGACTTTTTATTTGAAGGAGATTGATGTAAATAATTTTAGCACCTGGAAATTTTTGTACATAGTTATTTTGCCAGCTGTGCAACTTTCACACTGCTCTCACGTACATGATATTTTTTTGGTAAGTGGGCTTTTGTTCCCTGTTATCTCCCACATATTTTTATTGAGTAAAAGTTCAAATAAAACAATGTGTTTTAGAATGAAAAGGTATGCATGTATTTTCCAAAACAAAACATTTAAAGTGAATATAAAATACACATTTTAATTACCAAATATTTTTATACAGTCTTATTCTTTTTACATACAATTTAATACACGGTGAGGGGTTCGAGAATGTAATCTGCTTAGGAACTATATCAATGATAGTTTTCTTTATTAGTACATACTTTATGCACTGACATTTGTCTGCTTCAGATAGATTGTATTAAGAGAGGTGGGCATATTTAAGAGTCAAATTTACAGTAGGTACTGCGGTGGTGGTGCTGTGGTAGCATTGTCACCTCACAGTAAGACGTCCTGTTCAATTCTCAGCTAAAGCGTATACTGTGTGGAGACATGCGTGAATGGGTGTACCTTCGTTGAAGGTTGTGCGTCAGGGCCGGCAACTTGGCACGTAAAAATCTACTGCCAATCATTAGTGGACCAGAGTTCCGCTGTGGCGACCCCCAACCGGGAAAAGCCAAAAGACACAACAAGTGGCAAAAAATAGAATGAGGGAGAGTAAAAGTTACTTGTGCCAGGGAATTTATGCAGTATCACTCTTTTCTGCTTAACTCCAGGAACATGCAGCTGCTGACATTGCTGTAGCTGCAGTATTTTTTATCTCATGGAACTGGAGCATGTCTGCTTAAATTAGGGAAGCTAGACTGGCCAAAACTGCATATTCCATAACTCCTCATGTCCATTATTAAACACGCACAGATTACAGATTACACCTACTTATTGCCTCTCCACACTGTTTATATTGCTGCATTACTCCCACTTCCTGGTCATGTAGATAGTCATAATGGGGCTCTGGATGGAGAGATAATAAATCACCAGGCAAAGGAGAGTAGTACTGGTGTAATTGAATTCATCCTCAAATCTTGGTGAATACCTTTACAAGGTGGACCCTGTTTTTCAGAAAATCTCAACAAAATGACACTGATATATAGACCGTATTTTATATAGCATATATGATGGACAGAAGTAGGTTAAAAATAAGATAGGGTACACAAGACCCAGGATAAAAAAGTGCCCAATCCTAGTAGGCAAACTGTTGCCAGGACGGGAAAAAATGACAGTATAGAATCTTCAAGACATGGAAACATTCTTACAATGGGGCTAGGCCAAGCTCAGGGGGAAGATGGCCCCCTGTTGCAGAAGAAAGTAGTAGTCCACAAAAATCACAAAAACTGATAGGCCAAAAAAGAGCAATAAAAATGATAAAGTGGACTGTTGAGGATAAGAAAGAAAATATGTATTGTTACTAATATGCAAGAAGTCCAGACAGAAGGTACATAAAAAGTTTGAGAGAAATTAGAGGAAAGAAAAATAGCTGTACAAGAAAAACTATCGGAAGCTTCAAATAAAAATCCATGTTCATTAATACAACAGATTTATGAAAAACATTATATAGAACAAGAAACCTTGGGCCATTTGGAAAAAGATGCAACTGAGGAAGTGTGGAAATATAAAGAACAAACTCTAGAAATGTTTGAAAGGTATAAAAAAAGAAATACAGACATGGAAAAGAAAGCGAGATCTGATATGGTACAGTATTTATGCAAAGGAGAAAGACAAATTAATTAATACAAAAAAGCAGCCCCAAAGATATTCAAAGAGAAGTACAGGCAAAGGCATCCAGATATTGAAAATTTCACAATACAAAAATCAAGATCACAAAGAGAACGTAGAATAGAAGATTAGTTAAGTTGAAGTTAAAAAATAGAAGCTGAAATTATGGAATACCTGTAAAGTGAAGGATTTAGTGTAGAAAGTCTAACACAGGTTATATCACAGTGTGATGGAACGAGTCCCCCAAGTAAGGAGAAACAGGAGGAGCAGGAGACATCTGAAGAAATGTGGACATGGGAAAGAAAAAGAGATTTAATATGAAGCAATATTTATGTAAAGGAGAAAGCAAAACTAATGCATAGAAAAAGAGCAGCACCAAAGATATTTGGAGAGAAATACAGGCAAAGATAACTGCATATGGAAAATTTCACAATAAAAACAAAAAAAAAAGGAAAAGTAGAAAAGAGGATGAGTAATGGCGAAGTTAAAGAAATAGAAACTGAGGTTATGGATTACTTTCAAAGTGAAGGATTTTGTTTAGAAAATTTAACTAGATAACACCACAGCAGGATAGAGCAGTGGATCCCCAAATTAAGGAGAAAGCACTGGACTGGGAGACACCTGATCATTTGCCATGTGAAGATACTGTGGAGCCTTCAATAAGAAGCCAGTACAAACATTCAGTTGGGGTTGCACAGCTAGGGCAGGAACAGGAAACTGTGGCAGTAGTGACGCAGTCGATGTGGAGTGATAGCCTAGTGAGTTCCCATATGAAAGAGCTACTGATGACATAGGATAAAACTGAAGAGAATGTGGCACAGGAAGATGGTCCAGAACTTTCTGTAGAATGCCAGCAGGGCGTAGAGAACAAAGAATGCCCTCAGTTTAGAAGAAAATGATCTATGAGAAGAGTTGCTTGATTTATTAGAGTTGGACAGACCTATTAACATCAATGAAACAAATAGACTACAGAAAGTCAGTAAAACCCAAAAAGTTAGGGGTTTGGTAGCACAAATGAAAACAGCAATTAGGAATGTTCATAGAAATTCATGTGATACGACAGAATTAAATAGGATATATTACTGTGCAGATAAATTAATAACAGATAAATTTTTACCACAAAAACATAAGGCAGTAAAGGAAGGTGAAAAATCAAATGCCATCATGGAAGTATCAAATAGAGAAAACTACAAAGCAATTAAAACAAGAAGTGTTAAAAAGAGTTTAGAAGAGAGTACAGAACAACAAAAATGCTCAGAAACATAGATGTGATAAAAACATTGTGCGGTACAAGAGCAAATCAAAATCTATTATGCACTATCACAAATAATAAACTAAAAATAGCACCGGCAGAAAAACTTAGAAGATATGCAGATAAATGTAAAGTATGAAATAGGCAATTTCTTGATGACCCAAAATAGTTTTATACAGAATTGGAAAACAAGGCAAAAGAAATTGAAACACCATCAAAAAAGAAGAAATAGATACATTTTGGAGAAGTATCTATGAAGATTCTGTGGAACATAACAAAGATGCTGAATGGATAGAAGTAAAAGAATGAATAACAAGTTCAAATGTACGGGATATGAAATGGGATGAAGTAACGGCCAGAGAGATTGAAAGAAAGTTAAGAAAAGCTCCTAATTGGAAAACCTCAGGCCCAGATGCAGAACTTACCTTCTGGCTAAAGGTGTTAAGATTTTTACATGAAGATTTAGCCATGAGTAAGAACTTTTTATATCCATGCCCTAACAGTCACCAACCTGGTTAACAACAGGAAAAACAATGCTCCTACAAAAGAGTGAACCCTCAAGCTATCCTAAAATATATAGACCATTATACAATGACCCCACAGTAATATTCAAAAACGTGCATGCTGATTGGCCAGCGTGCCCATTGTAAATCCCACATTATACCAACAGAAAATGGTCCAGTCGCCCGGACTTTTTTCCATTGGTATAAAGTCCTCAAAAAAATTTTTTTAAACAAATAAAAAAAAAAGAAAAAAAACGGAACAATGGAGACTGTCTTTTCTCCATTGCTTCCGTTTCAAAGCATTGATGTACTGGGTATGTGTGGGACACAAGTCCCATACGCATGCTCAGTACACAAAACAAGGAAGCAGTGTACCACAACCAGGAGAAGAACAGTAATGCGCCGTTATACAAAGCATTGATGTACTGGGTATGTGTGGGACACAAGTCCCATATGCATGCTCAGTACATCAACACAAGGAAGCAGTGTACCACAACCAGCGGAAGAACAGTAAAGCTATTATGACTTTATTTAATACAAAGACATTATTTAAGAAAAGTAAGTATTTTTGTTCTTAAATAATGTCATTGTATAATAGCAATAACCGACTCTAAGGTTGTGGTATATTGAAATTTACCCATGGTTGGCTTTATTTAATCACTTGGGCTTCGCCCTCATGATTAAACCACACCAACTGTGGGTAAATCTTCAATATACCAGACCACGTCATTGGTTATTGTTTTAATAACTTGCTTCTGGCGATGTATAAACTCTATACCGGGACTGATGCCGACAGAGTTTACAATCATTTAGAAGGAAACTCAGTCATGGCAATAAAACAAAAGGATAGCAAAAGAATGTCATATGAAGCAAACAATCATTTGTGTTAAAGTCATAATAGAGAAATGTAAAAAGGGGAAGATTCTAAGTATGGCTTGGATTGACTACAAAAAAGCATTTGACAGTATTCCACATTCATGGATAAAACAGTGCTTGAAAGTGTATGAGATCCACCCTACACTGATCAATTAGATTACAGCGACCATGAAACAGTGGCAAACCACTTTGCAGTTAAACCATGATAAAGGACAAATTATTATTCCGGGGATAAAAATTCAAAGGGGGATATTCCAGGGTGACTCTCTATCACCTCTGCCTTTTGTCTTTCCCTTAACCCATTAAGCTCTCTACTTAACAGGTTAGGTCATGGTTACAATTTGACTCCCAGAAAACAGCAAAGTGCAAAGATTTCTCATTTTCTTTTTATGGATGATTTAAAACTGTATAGTTCATCAGATGAGGAACTGAAAGCACAACTGCAAGTGATCAAAGCTTTCTCAGATGATATAAGAATGTAATTTGGTATTGATAAGTATGTGAAAGCATTATGCATTATTTAAAGCAGGAAAGTTACAGCACCAAGAAAACATCAGCCTGGGACAGGAATGTGATATAAAAGAACGTGAGCAAGAGGGAGTGTATAAATATTGGGGAATTGATGAAGGATCACCAATGAAACATGAACAAATGCAAATAAAACTTAGCAAGGAACACTTTAGACTACTAAAATTAATCCTGAAAACAGTGCTGACATTCAGGAACAAAGTCCAAGCTATAAACCAATTTGCTCTTCCTGTCCTAACTTACAGTTTTGGAGTGGTTGACTAACCCCAAAAGGTATTAAATTGGTTGGAGAAGAAAACAAGAAGGATGCTTCATGCTTTTCAAATGATTTGTAAACATCAGTGTATACCAAGACTATAAAGCCATGGTGGTGCAGCGGTAGCATTGTCGCCTCACAGCAACAGGTTCTCCCGTTCAATTCTCAGCTGGAGCACCTTCTGCATGTCCTCCTCGCGGTCGAGTGACATGTGAAAGACATGTGTGAATGGGTGTGCCTTCGTTGAAGGTTGGGCATTGAGCTGGCACCTTGGCACTGTAAAAATCTACTGCCAGTCATTAGCAGACCAGAGTTCCACTGTGGCAACCCTTAACTGGGAAAAGCCAAAAGAAGAAGAAGAACAGTGTATACCAAGACTATATATTCCCAATCTCAAGGAGGTATGGGCCTCCTCAAAATTGATTGCATGTATAGATCTGCAATCATAGGACTGTATACATATCTACTGACCTCACAAGAACCAAACGTAGTGAATGTTTTAAAACATGAAGAGAATAAGTCTAAGATGACTTCCATGCTTAGTTTAGCAGAAGCATATCGGTGTCAAGCTGGAAAGGAAATCAAACCAGAAGTAGATAAAAATCAGGCAGCAACTGAACATATCGGTGTCAAACTGGAAAGGAAATCAAAGCAGAAGTAGATAAAAATCAGGCAGCAACTGAATGTGCCAAAAAACAAAAGAATATAAGGTGAAAGATCAGATGAGATGGCAAGGAATGTGGAAAATCTATAAATATAGTTGCAAGTGCAGAAAACTCTTGGAAAAACTTCATGTTGATCAGGACTGAATGCAGGAATGGTTAAGGAGAGGTGAATTCAAACCAAAAGATGAAAGGTTAATATTGGTGGCCCAAGATAGTAGACTACATACACGTTGGTTTACAAAGTCCACTGAAGATGTGGGAGAAACAGACAAATGTAGGTTTTGTAAAACAGACCTGGAAACACTGCACATCTTGTTGCTAGTTGTGATATACTAGTGGCAGAATTACTGTCTACTGTGGAAAGACTGTTGCACTGGGTATTATGCAAACATTAAAATGAAGTAGCTGAAAAACATTGGAAACATGAGCCACAAAGCATTATAGAAAATAATGAAGGATCACCCATTACCAACAGTTCAAAAATAGATGTGAGAAAACCAGATATAGTGATCCATAACTAGAAGACAAAAGTAGCATTGATCACTGAAATTGCTGCATCCAGTGACTACAGTGTCTTACATACAGAGAGACAAAAGTAATAAAATACCAGAATTTGCAGGCAGAAATGAGGGCAATGTGGAAGAAGGATACCCAGACAGTGCCAATAGTAGTAATAGCAATAGGTATTATAAAAAATAATTTACAATCGTACTTGGATACATTACCGATGCATATAACTCCATATGAATTGCAGGAGGAGTCATTACTGGCCACATTGTGGGTGCTGTGAAGATCACTTCCGGTTACCATGAAAGACTGACACAATACTAATTTCATGAATTTCAGTTATACTTTGACTTAGGAATGGGGTCCATTTCCATCATGGTATTAGAAATACAAAAGACTTGTAAAAAGGGCTTTTCCAGTATGACACAGTAGAACTACTTTGGTTAGATAAGCAAGCAGTAATGCCTGACATGGTGGGTATTATCAGGGAATGAATGCATGCCCAGTGGTGGTGGTGTGATGGGGAGGGCCTTATCACCCCTGGAAAGGGTATTCATTTCCTGATAACACTCACTCTTAGGGGGGAGATGTTACACTTAGAGAATGGGCTATCTGTTAAATTGTTTGTTATTTCTCTGCTTAATGTTTCAAACTTGCTGTAGCACATGTAACTGTTGTTGGATGTAGAATTTTACTTTCAAAATGTAAGTTATATAAGCATTTAATGTCTATCCTGTTCGATTCTCAGCTAAAGCATCTTCTGTGTGTAGACGTGCGTGAATGGGCATACCTTCGTTGAAGGTTGTGCGTCAGGCCTGGCAAGCCGGTACATAAAAATCTACTGCCAATCATTAGCAGACTGGAGTTCCGCTGTGGCGACCCCTAACCGGGAAAAGTCGAAAGATACAACAAAAATACACATATACACACACCAGTTACAGCCACTTTGTTGACTGAATACATCTCGGATGTATCATTGTGGTTAAAAGAGTGAAAACAAAGAATAGAATACATGGCATTGCAAACCCCTCCCCAATGCTCCTTAAATGTCATTTACTTTGTTGCATAGTTCTGCTCTGCCCCTCATAGAATATTTGATTTGCTGGTAAATCACTGCAGATTAAAGTCATTCAGTAATGCCAGACATTAGTGTTTTGTACTACTTATTGTTTAAGGAATGCATGCTGAGGGACTGCCTGAAGCAGTAAAAAGGAGTTGGTATGCACTGACTCTTTCTCAGTCTTGTAAACACATGTGCACACACACAAATGCACGTGTTTATTTTACGCTTATTCAACAAAAGAGCTGCATTGAAGAGTTATAAAAATTATGTCCTTTTTCTGTCTGAGGTTTGCAGCAGAAGTGACAGACTTGTTACTTATCAGGCATTGCCGATGCATCAACACTGCTGGAAAACATTAATTCTCCAGTCACGGTGAAAGTATATGCCTTTTAGATGATGTCAATACTGTGCTGGAGAACATTCATTCTCCAATCACGGTGAAGGTATCTTTCTTTTAAATTATGTCAGCACTGTGCTGGAAAACATTCATTCTTCAATCATGGTAAAGGAATATGCCTTTTAAATGATGTGGTGCTCTTTGAAGAGGTAACAGCAAAACTTGACAGGGGTTACCCAGTGGTGTCAGGCAAGACTTAGTACTTAGACCCCCTTCTTCTTGGACTATTCTCAGATGTTAAAGAGTGAGATGGGTTGTGGATTACCAAATATGCTAATGATTGCAAACTAGGAAAATAATTTACTTTAATAAAGAATGCTGAAGACAGTCTACACAAATACGCACCTGGTTTGGTACTAATAACTTCAACTTTAATTGTAGTTAATGCAGCACCATAGGTCTTTTCAAAAATAACATAATTTATTATTACAAACTAAATGGTCAGATCATAAGAAGCACTAGTATTAAAATACAGAGAGAGTAGTAGATGGCAATTTAAATTTTGATTAGAATGTACCTAGTATGGTCAGAATATTTTCTCCCATATAATTGTAAAGCATGTCTAGACAGTCCAAGGGGATCACTGTACCACTTTTGCATGTTACTGATCTGACCCATTACTTGGTACATTTTGAAAAGTTACAGAATCTTAGAATCACTTAAAAAAATAAAAATAAAAAATACAACCATCTGAACCACCAAAAATACCAGCAGGTAATAACTCAAGTAGATTTAATTGTATTAAACGCTTTCATCTCTTAAAGAGACTTCATCAGAATACCTTTATCTTTAAGAGATGGAAGCACTTAATACGATTAAATCTATGCGAATTATGAACTGCTGGTGTCTTTGGTGATTCAGATGGTTATATTTTTTTATTTTTATTTTTTTAAGTGATTCCTGGTTTTATTAGTTGATGTGGTGATTTTGCTTGTAAGTAACAGAATCTTCTTTCTAAACGAAAGGGTTGGAAAATGTGAACTATTCAGAAAGCCGTCAAGTATTGTCATTATATTTTATTTGTTATAGGTTACGTAGAAGTGACCTTTGCCTCATCTATAAAGCAATATCTTATCCAGATCTTTTTGGAAATCTGTGTCTGGAGCACTCTGCTGAAGAAGCAAACACTAGATTAGAGAACCTAATGCTAAAATAATCAATAATACAAAAAAGTGAAAAATATATTGCTCAACATCTTTCAAAATTAAGCTTCCACCTTACTATAAAGAGAACCAGGAAATCAATTGTTAGTTTACTATAAAGTAATTTTGACATATGTATACATATGTTCAAGATATATATGCTTGTATATAATAGACATGTATATACACACACACACACACATTACATTCAGATGATCTAACTAATGCATTATCTAATCACAAGTGGTCTACAAAAAGTGATCTAATCATAGTTGAACAAATCTTGTTCTCCAGTATATTTATCAGTTATAACACTTTTCATAAGGAAAATTTATGATTTTTGATCAATGGTATGAGTTTTTTTTATAGATTTATCATAATATACCAGTTTGCTTAATCATGGTATTTGATTATATGAGTTGATAGTGCACTTCCAGAGTTTTTTCACTTTCTTCCACTGTACTGCAACCATGGAGCCATTATAAATAATTTAGTGTTATAAATAGTTTTGAGTTATGGTGTTTTAGATAATGTGTTTAGAAAAGCTGTGTTTGGATATGATGAGTTTAGACAAATTGCCATAGACTGATGCATACATACATACACACACACACGCACACAGCCAAATACACAGGTGAGGTTGTAGTAGAAAATACCATCATGGGGGTCATTGCACTCGAGCTGTAAACTTAATACTCAAGCCCCTTTGTCTCTGTTGAGTAATGCCCTCTAACTACTTTGTTACTGCTGCTTCCTTCCCCACTGTCATCTGTTCTGAGGACCCTCTGAGCAGTACTATAGCATTACTAAGCTCTCGTCATAACTAACAATAGATGGAGATTTGACAGGATGTAGAACTTAATGTCACTGTGATACAGGGCTGCCAGTATGTTGTATATGAGGTATAACTGCATTATAACTCCTACTATGTGACGTTTCCTGGGTTTGTCAAGCAATCTAAATAAATTAATGAATTAAAAAGGGGATGTCAAGCTTGAACGTTTGCACCCTGATAAGCTCTTGTACAGGAAGTCATGATAACTGAATCCTAAAGATGTGATGGGTTTATTGTGGCACAGGGAATAGCTTCTGTACAGCCACTCTGACTAAGGTGTCAGTCACCATGTTAGCATCCACATTTGGTAGGTAATATCCCCTAGTGTCTTGATGGCACAGGAAATAGCTTCTATATACCTCCTCTGACTAAGGTGTCGGTCATTCTGTTAGAGTCCCCATTTGGTAGGTAATATCCCCTAGTGTCCTGACTGCTTTGGTCACATGGTTAGTGTTCCCATTTGGTAGGTAATATCCCCCTACTGTCCTAACTGCTTTGGTCACTCTGTTAGTGTTCCCATTTGGTAGGTAATATCCCCTAGTGTTCTGACTGCTGTGGGGCAGATAATGGTAATTGCTGAACCGCTAGTATAAAGCTAGTCTTGTGTTACATTAACTGACAAAATCCTTGTATTACTGTAAGGACTTTCTAGTGTTATTGTCATATGTTTGTCATGCAATATCTCTTTTTACTGTGGGGCAAATAGCTGCTTCTGTTAATTGCTCCAATAATATACCAGCTTTTGTGGAGTAGCATACCTCTCAACCTCTTAGAGCAAGAAATCTGGAAAAGCCATAAATACTGGGGACACAAAGGCCTAAAAAATACATTTTTTAAAATATTGCCCTTGCAAACTTAGAAATTTGATAGAATAACAGGTTTTGCTTTAGCATGAATTTTCTGAAGGGTATAAAGTCTGAAAGTCAGATGTCTGTGGTTATTTTCTGTCTTCTGTTTTTAATGACTTGCCAATAATTTGCCAGAAAATCACAATTTTCTGAAAAATGGACCAAAAATATGAGGCAAAAATCTGTACATTTGAGAGGTATGTGGAGTAGTTAATTGCCATAAGTTTGGTCAGTGGCGGCTGGTGACTTCAAATCACAGGGGGGCTGCAGGAGACGCTGAATGGGTGGGGTCAAAGGGAAGGGGTGTGGTCAACCATAAAGGGGAGGAGCTATGCACAAACCCACAAAAAACTAACTTTAATTAAATACGCTGCCCTGGGTGGCAAACCATCATTATGAAAGTCCAATCAAGACAAAAATAAGTGTAGAAGAATAAAAATATTTCAATGCATTGGCTGCATGACAGCTTACTTAATATCTAGATGGAAACAAAAGATTGTGAGGCATGAAAAAATAAATTACTTTTTAAATACATTACTGGAATGCCAGTCAAAATCAAGTATAAGAAAAACCAGAAGCACTCAACTCAAACCACTTCTCCTTGCACTGCAGTCCTAATTATAATATATTCAGCTTTATTAAAGTACCAAGCAACATGCTGAAAGTAGAAATCTATGTGATGCCCCCACTTGTAAAAATGTTTCTTATCCAAAAGACCTGCTGCCTGACAACTTGTTTCATGGGGAAAACATGATAAAAGTAAAAAATGAAAAGCAAACAAGAAACAAGCTCAAGATACATTGCTTAAAGGATTACTGTACAGGTTATGGACCACACATGATTGGCATTCTGTTTAGTTTATGGGTAAAGTCTGTAGAGATGACTGGAAGTCTCCAACAAGTGTAATGAGCTTTTAAAATAATGGAATCCTGTCCTTTAATACCCAAGGCTTATACATTATCTAGTCAAGTATTCTCTGCATGGCAACAGAAAGGCTTTCAATGTTGGCAATTCTTACAGTATGCTTATTAAAGCTTACTTGCATCTTACGATGTCAGACAAGCTTACCTTATGGTCATTAAAGCATTGCTACTTAAACACAGAGCAACAGGCACTTTGAGTAATAAGCATAAATCTGAGTAATAAGCATAAATCAACAGTACAAAAATATGACAAACCAGACCATTCTGCAAAATCAAGGACAGATGAAAAGCCACTGTAGTACTTATGCAGTGTGTCCTCCCCATCCAAGGTAGATACAACTACTCCTTGCCTTGCTTGGACACATCCAGAGTCACTACATGGGGAGTGGGTGCAACAAGCATGTCACAATATGAAATCTCTCTGGCTGACTGTGATGGCCCTGACACATTTGTCATACCTCTCAACCTCAAGAGCAAGAAATCTGGACAAAGCCATACACAGAAGTGGGACAAAGGCCCAACAATAAGGACAATTTTTAAATATTGCTCTAATAAACTTAGAAAGATAATAGAATAGGTCTTGCATTACTATGAATTTTCTGAAGGGTATAAAATCTGAAACTCAAATGTCTGTCATTTTCTAACTTCAAGTCTTTAGTGATTTGTCACTAATTTGCCAAAAACACAATTTTATGAAAAATGGACCAAGAATGTGATGCAAAAATATAAAATAGACACACAATACAGCTGCTACCTGTCAAAGAAGGGACACTTTAATATTAGTACTGCTACCTTGAGCAGCTGACAAAATAAAAGAATCTACATGCATTTCAAGTAATCTATAACTTTGATTATTACAGTTATTTCTTAATTGTAAACCCTCCATGTTTTCTTCCAAAATTGCTATTTTGTGGAGGGATTATTAGGGGGAAGAGCAACATTTTGAGCCAAAAATTGGGGACAGTTGAGAGGTTGGCTATGCCTAATTCTATAAAGCAATTTATTTGCATGTACCTCTCAACCTGTTAATGCAGTAAATCTGAACAAGGCCAGATATATTGGGGCACATATAAACAGTACTAAAAATTGCTCTTGTATAAATTGAGACAGCAGACTGAAATATTCAAACTGAAAGACAAGAAGTAGATAAAAATCAGGCAGCAACTGAATGTGCCAAAAAACAAAAGAATATAAGGTGAAAGATCAGATGAGATGGCAAGGAATGTGGAAAATCTATAAATATAGTTGCAAGTACAGAAGACCCTTGGAAAAACGTCATGTTGATCAGGACTGAATGCAGGAATGGTTAAGGAGAGGTGAATTCAAACCAAAAGATGAAAGGTTAATATTGGTGGCCCAAGATAGTAGACTACATACACGTTGGTTTACAAAGTCCACTGAAGATGTGGGAGAAACAGACAAATGTAGGTTTTGTAAAACAGACCTGGAAACACTGCACATCTTGTTGCTCGTTGTGATATACTAGTGGCAGAATTACTGTCTACTGTGGAAAGACTGTTGCACTGGGTATTATGCAAACATTAAAATGAAGTAGCTGAAAAACATTGGAAACATGAGCCACAAAGCATTATAGAAAATAATGAAGGATCACCCATTACCAACAGTTCAAAAATAGATGTGAGAAAACCCGATATAGTGATCCATAACTAGAAGACAAAAGTAGCATTGATCACTGAAATTGCTGCATCCAGTGACTACAGTGTCTTACATACAGAGAGACAAAAGTAATAAAATACCAGAATTTGCAGGCAGAAATGAGGGCAATGTGGAAGAAGGATACCCAGACAGTGCCAATAGTAGTAATAGCAATAGGTATTATAAAAAATAATTTACAATCGTACTTGGATACATTACCAATACATATAACTCCATATGAATTGCAGGAGGAGTCATTACTGGCCACATTGTGGGTGCTGTGAAGATCACTTCTGGTTACCATGAAAGACTGACACAATACTAATTTCATGAATTTCAATTATACTTTGACTTAGGAATGGGGTCCATTTCCATCATGGTATTAGAAATACAAAAGACTTGTAAAAAGGGCTTATCCAGTATGACACAGTAGAACTACTTTGGTTAGATAAGCAAGCAGTTATGCCTGACATGGTGGGTATTATCAGGGAATGAATGCATGCCCAGTGGTGGTGGTGTGATGGGGAGGGCCTTATCACCCCTGGAAAGGGTATTAATTTCCTGATAACACTCACTCTTAGGGGGGGGGTGTTACACTTAGAGAATGGGCTATCTGTTAAATTGTTTGTTATTTCTCTGCTTAATGTTTCAAACTTGCTGTAGCACATGTAACTGTTGTTGGATGTAGAATTTTACTTTCAAAATGTAAGTTATATAAGCATTTAATGTCTATCCTGTTCGATTCTCAGCTAAAGCATCTTCTGTGTGGAGACGTGCGTGAATGGGCGTACCTTCGTTGAAGGTTGTGCGTCAGGCCTGGCAAGCCGGTACGTAAAAATCTACTGCCAATCATTAGCAGACTGGAGTTCCGCTGTGGCGACCCCTAACCGGGAAAAGCCGAAAGATACAACAAAAATACACATATACACACACCAGTTACAGCCACTTTGTTGACTGAATACATCTCGGATGTATCATTGTGGTTAAAAGAGTGAAAACAAAGAATAGAATACATGGCATTGCAAACCCCTCCCCAATGCTCCTTAAATGTCATTTACTTTGTTGCATAGTTCTGCTCTGCCCCTCATAGAATATTTGATTTGCTGGTAAATCACTGCAGATTAAAGTCATTCAGTAATGCCAGACATTAGTGTTTTGTACTACTTATTGTTTAAGGAATGCATGCTGAGGGACTGCCTGAAGCAGTAAAAAGGAGTTGGTATGCACTGACTCTTTCTCAGTCTCGTAAACACATGTGCACACACACAAATGCACGTGTTTATTTTATGCTTATTCAACAAAAGAGCTGCATTGAAGAGTTATAAAAATTATGTCCTTTTTCTGTCTGAGGTTTGCAGCAGAAGTGACAGACTTGTTACTTATCAGGCATTGCCGATACATCAACACTGTGCTGGAGAACATTAATTCTCCAGTCACGGTGAAAGTATATGCCTTTTAGATTATGTCAATACTGTGCTGGAGAACATTCATTCTCCAATCACGGTGAAGGTATCTTTCTTTTAAATTATGTCAGCACTGTGCTGGAAAACATTCATTCTCCAATCATGGTAAAGGAATATGCCTTTTAAATGATGTGGTGCTCTTTGAAGAGGTAACAGCAAAACTTGATAAAGAGCGTGACGGTTCACACTGCTTATCATGAACTTCCTTAGGCATTGAGCAGTGCCTTCTATGAGGCAATAATTGCCAGATTAATAGGATTAAATGTCAATTCATATGTAATTCAATGGATGCAACACTGGTTAAGCAGCAGAACACAGCAAGTCCAGGTGGGTCAGTTACCTGTCATTTCTGACAGGGGTTACCCAGTGGTGTCTGGCAAGACTTAGTACTTAGACCCCCTTCTTCTTGGACTATTCTCAGATGTTAAAGAGTGAGATGGGTTGTTGATTACCAAATATGCTAATGATTGCAAACTAGGAAAATAATTTACTTTAATAAAGAATGCTGAAGACAGTCTACACAAATACACACCTGGTTTGGTACTAATAACTTCAACTTTAATTGTAGTTAATGCAGCACCATAGGTCTTTTCAAAAATAACATAATTTATTATTACAAACTAAATGGTCAGATCATAAGAAGCACTAGTATTAAAATACAGAGAGAGTGGTAGACGGCAATTTAAATTTTGATTAGAATGTACCTAGTATGGTCAGAATATTTTCTCCCATATAATTGTAAAGCATGTCTAGACAGTCCAAGGGGATCACTGTACCACTTTTGCATGTTACTGATCTGACCCATTACTTGGTACATTTTGAAAAGTTACAGAATCGTAGAATCACTTAAAAAAATAAAAATAAAAAATACAACCATCTGAACCACCAAAAATACCAGCAGGTAATAACTCAAGTAGATTTAATTGTATTAAACGCTTTCATCTCTTAAAGAGACTTCATCAGAATATCTTTATCTTTAAGAGATGGAAGCACTTAATACGATTAAATCTATGCGAATTATGAACTGCTGGTGTCTTTGGTGATTCAGATGGTTATATTTTTTTATTTTTATTTTTATTTTGTTAAGTGATTCCTGGTTTTATTAGTTGATGTGGTGATTTTGCTTGTAAGTAACAGAATCTTCTTTCTAAACGAAAGGGTTGGAAAATGTGAACTATTCAGAAAGCCGTCAAGTATTGTCATTATATTTTATTTGTTATAGGTTACGTAGAAGTGACCTTTGCCTCATCTATAAAGCAATATCTTATCCAGATCTCTTTGGAAATCTGTGTCTGGAGCACTCTGCTGAAGAAGCAAACACTAGATTAGAGAACCTAATGCTAAAATAATCAATAATACAAAAAAGTGAAAAATATATTGCTCAACATCTTTCAAAATTAAGCTTCCACCTTACTGTAAAGAGAACCAGGAAATCAATTGTTAGTTTACTATAAAGTAATTTTGACATATTTATACATATGTTCAAGATATATATGCTTGTATATAATAGACATGTATACACACACACACATTACATTCAGATGATCTAACTAATGCATTATCTAATCACAAGTGGTCTACAAAAAGTGATCTAATCATAGTTGAACAAATCTTGTTCTCCAGTATATTTACCAGTTATAACACTTTTCATAAGGAAAGTTTATGATTTTTGATCAATGGTATGAGTTTTTTTTATAGATTTATCATACTATACCAGTTTGCTTAATCATGGTATTTGATTATATGAGTTGATGGTGCACTTCCAGAGTTTTTTCACTTTCTTCCACTGTACTGCAACCATGGAGCCATTATAAATAATTTAGTGTTATAAATAGTTTTGAGTTATGGTGTTTTAGATAATGTGTTTAGAAAAGCTGTGTTTGGATATGATGAGTTTAGACAAATTGCCATAGACTGATGCATACATACATACACACACACACGCACACAGCCAAATACACAGGTGAGGTTGTAGTAGAAAATACCATCATGGGGGTCATTGCACTCGAGCTGTAAACTTAATACTCAAGCCCCTTTGTCTCTGTTGAGTAATGCCCTCTAACTACTTTCTTACTGCTGCTTCCTTCCCCACTGTCATCTGTTCTGAGGACCCTCTGAGCAGTACTATAGCATTACTAAGCTCTCGTCATAACTAACAATAGATGGAGATTTGGCAGGATGTAGAACTTAATGTCACTGTGGTACAGGGCTGCCAGTATGTTGTATATGAGGTATAACTGCATTATAACTCCTACTATGTGACGTTTCCTGGGTTTGTCAAGCAATCTAAATAAATTAATGAATTAAAAAGGGGATGTCAAGCTTGAACGTTTGCACCCTGATAAGCTTTTGTACAGGAAGTCATGATAACTGAATCCTAAAGATGTGATGGGTTTATTGTGGCACAGGGAATAGCTTCTGTACAGCCACTCTGACTAAGGTGTCAGTCACCATGTTAGCATTCACATTTGGTAGGTAATATCCCCTAGTGTCTTGATGGCACAGGAAATAGCTTCTATATACCTCCTCTGACTAAGGTGTCGGTCATTCTGTTAGAGTCCCCATTTGGTAGGTAATATCCCCTAGTGTCCTGACTGCTTTGGTCACATGGTTAGTGTTCCCATTTGGTAGGTAATATCCCCCTACTGTCCTAACTGCTTTGGTCACTCTGTTAGTGTCCCCATTTGGTAGGTAATATCCCCTAGTGTTCTGACTGCTGTGGGGCAGATAATGGTAATTGCTGAACCGCTAGTATAAAGCTAGTCTTGTGTTACATTAACTGACAAAATCCTTGTATTACTGTAAGGACTTTCTAGTGTTATTGTCATATGTTTGTCATGTAATATCTCTTTTTACTGTGGGGCAAATAGCTGCTTCTGTTAATTGCTCCAGTAATATACCAGCTTTTGTGGAGTAGCATACCTCTCAACCTCTTAGAGCAAGAAATCTGGAAAAGCCATAAATACTGGGGACACAAAGGCCTAAAAAATACATTTTTTAAAATATTGCCCTTGCAAACTTAGAAATTTGATAGAATAACAGGTTTTGCTTTAGCATGAATTTTCTGAAGGGTATAAAGTCTGAAAGTCAGATGTCTGTGGTTATTTTCTGTCTTCTGTTTTTAATGACTTGCCAATAATTTGCCAGAAAATCACAATTTTTTGAAAAATGGACCAAAAATATGAGGCAAAAATCTGTACATTTGAGAGGTATGTGGAGTAGTTAATTGCCATAAGTTTGGTGCTAATTTGAAGATATCTGTGCCACTTTGACTGATGCATTTCTTTGCTGAATGGGCTTCCTAGTACCATTGCTTGCTGTTTGTTTCTGATGGATTAATTGATTTATTAATGATAATTTGCACATTTATAATATAATATAGTACTGATGGACACTAATGATATTACAGGGAGAACTGCACCTGTTTATTATTGCTGATGACTTCAGTTTATTATCCACATGTACAACGACAGGTGATAAATTTTGCAACAATGTAGTATTGATTCTGTCATGTAGGAAGATCTGTTCATTTGTTCTATAATGCTTCTGTATTATAGAACTGGGTAAAATGTAGCTGTACTGTGGATTAGTTATCCATTTTTTTAATACTGATAATCAATATAGCTTTACTGTAATGAATTAGTTTGGTATTATAGGTTCATAGGTTCATAGATTAGTACTAAGCTAACTGCCCTTGTGAGCCATTTTAAGCCTAGCCAATTATCCCTTGTGAGATTCAAACCCTGCACCTTGTGTTTGTAAGGCAAACACCTTAACCATTAGGCCACTGTCCAAAATTGCTGTAGATATTTTTGAAAGTGCTAAACTTTAAATATAATTTTTTGTACTGACAATCTGCCATTGTGTTTACTATGGTAGCATTTCATAGTTCCCCTGTGCTATTGCACATAGTGGCATTTTCTTCAATTAAAATATATTGCATCTGTACCTCACAGTGGTGGAGGGTGAACATTCCAAGTAGGGGACTGCCTGCTGAGACTGTGCCATTGTGGTGAAGTTCACTTGACCGAAAAATCACATAGGGAGCTACGCAAAGTGTAAAGACTCAGCAGGTACCCTGAAAAATGGGTGGCCAGCACAGGTGCTACTCAGTCCTGGAGAACAGGTTCTGCAGGGGCTTGCAACTGTCTAAGGTGAAAATATTTACTGCAACAGAAACCATAAGAAGACAAAACTCAGTTCAACTCAGCATGACAGGAGAAAGCCCAATTGCAACATCTTTGAACCAGAGAACTTGCAACTTGATAAAGGGATCTGATGAAAGTCTAACGGAAATTAGGTCCTCATTGAGGGAAATCTTGACTGCTAAATCCATTACAGGTATCAGCACTTTGAATGTTTTTACAGGCTATAGCACTGGTTTATTGGCACAAATCGTACATGAGATGAAGCGTTACAATCTATTGGTTGCTGAAATCAGTGAATTGCAATGGACTGGATCAGGCAAGATTATTTCAGAAGATGTCACTTTTCCATTTTCAGGTGGCAGTAGGTGGGAGAATAGAGTTGGCATACAGCTTAGCAAGAAGCCGTCAAAAACTTTAGTCAGTCGGGAACTAATCAACGATAGAATTATTTCAGTACCCCTACAGAGCCGTACCTCTACAGAGCCGTTTCAGCAAATTAAGGTTACTACAAGTTTATGTACTAACAGAAGCCACCACAGATACTGAAAAGGAAGAATTTTTATGAACAGCCACAAGATGTGATGACCTCAATTCCCAGCTATGACCTTAGATTTGTGATGGGTTATTTCAATGCTCAAATCGGAAGCAACATAGAGGGATTTGAACACATCATTGGCTCTGCTGCTTTTGGGAACAGAATGGATAATGGTTATAGATTACTACAGTTCTGTAGTACAATTACCTTAAAGTTGAGGGCAGCATATTTGAACACAAAGACATTTATAAGGCAACATGGCGTTCACCCGACAGATGCACTGTGAATCCAATTGATCATATTTGCATATCTCATCAATGGGTGAGTATGCTTCAAGATATCAGAGTACGACTGGGAAGTGATCACTACCTTGTGGTGGCATCAATGAAAAAAACTGAAGAACTTGAAAGAGAAAGCCAGTATCTCCTTGATTTAACACCAACATGTTGACGTCACCTGACATGCAAACCAGATAACACATCAAGGTCCAAAACCAATTCTCTGCCCTACAGAGTGTAGATGACGACATCGGACAATAATGGGAACAATTCAAGACAATCATCAAAGAGAGCACAGAAACAACAATTGGTTTTAAGAGAGGCAAAATAAAAGCATGGATAACAGTTGAAACTTGGAAAGCCATTGATGCACGGCGTGATTGCAAATGAAGATGAGAGCCGGCATACCGAACTGGCCAGTCATTACACACTGTGATTGAAAAATATAAATTGAAAGATAAACTGATCAAAACAATGTGCAACAAGGACAAAATGTTATGGGTTGAGAATCTAATAGAGGCAGAAACAGTAGCAGCAACTGGAAATTCTAGGGCATTATCTCATGTTGCCAAAAAACTTATGGACGAGAATAAACAGAGACCACATATTAGATTAGGAAATGGAAAAACTGCAAAATCACAAGAAGAACAATTAAAGAGATGGCAAGAACATTTTGAATCTGTGCAAAACTGTCCCATGCCAAATGATCTGCATGACTTTCGTAATGACAGCCAAGTGTCAACAGTGATTATGAATGTGAACTTGGCAGACATTAACAAGACTGACGTAAAGGAAACCACAGCCAAACTAAAGAATGGAAAAGCTCTTGGAACAGACCAGATACAATCAGAGTTGCTAAAGTATGCAGTGTCTTCAGTGTAATATTTCACATATCTCTTGAACAACATATGGACTCAAGAAAAGGTACCCAATGAGTGGAAAAATGACAATTAGAGAAAAAGCAACAGCTTGGAAGAAACCAGTCATTGTCAACTTTGTGGACTTCATAAAGCCTTTGACTGCATACATAGATGATCACTATGGCACATCTTGGCAGAATATGGGATTCCTACAAAATTCATTACAGTCTTTAGTCTGTATCAAGATAGCAAGCGCACAGTTGAGTAATGAGTACAGTGACTGGTTTGCAGTGGTCACCGGTGTACAAAAGGGATGTCTACTGTCTCCCCTGTTACTCACAATAGTTGTTGATTGGATCATGTGGAAAGCATTACATTGAAACTTAGTGGGACTGGAATGGGTTGAAGACAACAAGCTTATGTGACTTGGCCTTTGCCAATGACATAGCTCTAATTGATACAACATGGAGTGGAATGCAGACAATGACAGCAGCTGTAGAGAAACAGGGTGGAAATGTAGGCCTCAGAATGAATGCTGGCAAATGCAAAGTGTTGGTCAGCGAAGCATGGAATGACAACAAAGATATAACTGCTGCAGGATCAATATTAGATATGACAGAGAACTTAAGCTACCTGGGCAGTTTCATCTCTCATACAGGTAACTGCGAGAAAGAAGTGCTGGTTAGACTTGGAAAAGGAAGTGCAGCATTCAGTAGACTATCCAAAATCTGGAGATCAAAAAACATTGCACTTTCCACAAAGGTGAAGCTATACCAAGCACCGGTGCTATCTGTATGTTATATAGCACTGAGCTGTGGCCAATCACAGCATCAGCCAAGAGAAGACTTGAGGCTGCTCATCGTAAATGGTTAAGATGCATTTTGGGACTATCATGGAAGGACAAAGTAAAAAATGAAAGTGTCAGAGAAAGAACGCAACAAAGGAAACTTGAAAATATCATGATGGAAAGAAGGCTATGTTGCCTTGGTCATGTTAACAGCATGGATACTAACTAGCAGGATTCCTATATGATCCCTCAACTGGGAACTAGCTGAATACAGGAGAAGACCAGGCATACCTTGAAAAAACTGGAAAAGGAGTTGTAACAAGAGATCTCCATTGCCTGAATATTACTTGGGAGGAAGATAAAGAAGCAACAGCTAACAGGACACAGTGGAGTCAACTGGTAGCCCAATGCATCAATTGATGCATGGTGAACTGAAGAGCGCAGTCTCTCTTGTTTACTCTCTTCAGATTAATGTTTCTTAGAAATTAGCAAGCTAGTAATTGTATGCACTTGTTTAATTATGTAACCCAGTAGTAATTGCTGTAAATCTGTTCTTTTCTTTATTGTCTTTGTGAATTGTCCCGTGCAGATAAAGATTGTGCAAGGACCTGCCCACTTGCCCCGTTAAATGCTGAATGAATAAAAAAAAATAAAGCAGTGCCCTGGTTATGGGATATGGTTGCACTTTTGCTGATTTGGTTAATACTGTGATGGTCTGATTCCATAACTTATCTGTAGAGAGCGATGTCTGTAATTCATGTTGAGGTGATGTGACCTATTGAATACTTGCACATCCTAAGGCTGTCAAAGTTGCTGTGTGTGAGGGCTTTGATGAAAATAGCTTTTATCTCTGGACCAGATGTACCGAGATGCATTGATGAATATATACTTCCCATCATGCTGCTGTGGGAAAGCTGATGATCAGTGAGTTGACTAATTGTTGTGATGTTTCAATCTCTAGGTTGCTTAGTCTAGAAAAATCCCAAAAAACCTGAGTAAACCCAGCAGTAAAGTAATAACAGGTGCCCAGTGTGGAAGGTAGCTGGAATAAGTGGCACACCACAGCAGAATAAAATATTCTAATTTAATAAGTAGACAAATACAGGTGAGCAATGTGTTTATGTGCTGTTGGTCTGTGAATGAATTGTCTGATGAAGCAATGGTTACCATTGTGAAAGCACTCACCTGTATTTATTCGTCTACTTATTAAATTGGAATATTTTATTCTGCTGTGGTGTGCCACTTATTCCAGCTACCTTCCACACTGGGCTCCTGTGTTTGTTATTCCTTTAATGTTACTTAGTCTGCTGAGAACCAGAGAGCACAGAGTACTGGATGGCATTTGTTCCAGATATCATCTTATAAGATTGTTTTTATCTTTACTTGTGGTGATTGGTGCTTGCCATTGGCTAATTTAATTTTCTAGCACAATAACATTGAGTAGAATCTAGCTAGGGCAGAAGTCTGTAAGAAATTAGCAATTTTATTTTGTGTTTTATGGCCTCTTCATAGGTGTCAGTTGCTTCATCTGAGATGGACTTTATACAGGAACAGGGGAGAAGTACTGCTTCTTGTTAATGTTTCTCATGAAGAGATCTCTGTGTACAGTAAGTCTTGAACTACAGTGATAGGTAGATGCAACGTACCAGATAATAATGGAGGCACTTGGGTAAAGGAGTACATAACCTCTCTTTGCTTGCATCTGTAGCTGCCTGCATTGCAAAAGAGCTGGAGGAATGCCTGAAAGTGCATAAACATAAGGCTACACACTGATGCATGTCTCCTCTGATCAGATGCATGACTCAGGAACAAGAAAGTTATCTCAGTAGTTAGTATCCTGACTAAACTGATGTTGTTTGTCAAAGTCAACTCATTAAATGACTGCCTGTTATGCAGCAATCCAGAGAAGATGAATAAGGTAAACAACTTATCAATTTACTAGCAGTAGGTAACTCTTAATTGTGTTCACTTTAGACAAGGAGGTAAAAGACCACCAATTTGTCTTATGGCGTTGGGACTTTATAACCTTGCTTGTACCATCCCTGTTGGAGAATGCAGAGGTTATTCTTTCTGGTCCTCAGCAAAACCTAGATATGAGTTGAGTACCTTATATATAGCTGTAGAATTGTCTTCATTCCAGCCTAATTATTATCCATAAAGGATTACAGGGCAGGGGAAAACAGCTTATTCAGGGATCTCATGAAAAATTCTGGTAACGCATGAAAGGAAACAAAAAATCCTCAGCTTCCTTTCTTGTGAGATGTCTAATACAGAAGGTCCTATCAGTAGAACAGCATGTAGAGGAAATCAAGATCATCTTGGGGGCAAAACATAACTTAATGATGTGCCCTCCAAACTAAATACATTTTCCTTTTTTAAGTTACTGTTGCCGATGTCTCGTCAGTTACTGGTTTCTAAATGAAAAATGTTTGTGCACATCAATGTTCAGCAGTCGGTTCACCTGAGCTGTTCCTATTTGTCTCATTGGTATTCCAGCTTTTAATTGCTAAATGTGAATTGTGAGCTGAAGTGCTAGTGGATTCTCCTTTTTAGACACTCAGCCTGTTTCCATTTCACCACTGTTCCCTGTGCTTGATTGCACAGATTAATTTGTCTGTACAAAGACCTTAGATTACTACTAGCTGTACTGGCTTGCTCTATCCCCCTCTTTCTTCCCTCCATGTCATCTAAACTACTAAGAGAAAAAAAAAACTTTTTCTGAGTAACTTTTAGAATTCTTTAAGAAATATGACATGCCATCTTGAGACCAACAGGCCAAACTTAGGCAAGACTGCAGTGTAGCCCCACTGACATGCATTCATAGGTAGGGGGTACTGCATATTTAGCATTTGGTATTCCCAATCTCCAACTGAGGTAGAAACACCACTTTAGTCAAATCCAGCTGATTATTTGAACAGAATGCCAGACTTTTTCATTTGTTTTTGTGTTGGTGAAGCCACTCTCACATTCCATAGATAGGAACGCCCAGGCTAACGTATCTTGAAGTCACCGTAGATAGGAATACTCAATCTGACATATCATGATGTCACCAAACCACAGAGTAAGTTGTATTTTATTATCACTCAGCTGAAATCAGCTCGTCTTGACAAAAATGAACATTGTTGATTCGCCTAGTGATCAAGCAGCCTACTATTGCCTGCATATCAGTACTACTTAGAGGTTCTGATTTGATAGACCACTGAGACATAACGAACGGGTTTTGGTGCATTTTTTTATATTGTTCTCCAGCCCTATATGTCCTCCTTTGAAAACTGTACTTATGGCCACTCGTTGAACATTAAAGTTTGTAATGCAGTAACAGCAACACTGCTGATATGAGAGGGTACAAGATTTACTAAATGTATTCCTTTTCTCTGCTTTTATTAGTAACCTCACTGGGCATTCTGTAATTGTTTAAAATGACACCTGGATACTTATGCATATACCTGTCAATGTATAATTTTATTTATTTAACATTTGTTAACCGGGAAAGTCCAACTTGGAACAAAGCCAATTTTCAGCAGTGGCAGAGGGAGAAAGGCACCAGATGCATGTCTTTGTAATATGGGAGGAAACCGGAACACCCGGAGGAAACGCACACGAATGCAAGGAGGACATGCAGACTCTGCACAGAAGGCACCCCAGACAAGAATCGAACCGGAGAACCTCTTGCTGTGAGGCGACAATGCTACTGCTGCACCGCTGTGCCATCCACCAGTAAACATTAAATGCCACCGTAATAGCATTTTAAAATAACATCTAATTTCTGACAGTGCATGAAATGTGTATAAGTATGTCAGCTCTGAAACATCTTCAGTAATTTGCACGAATAAATTTTGAATATATAGGAAATGTACTCCTTATGGTATAAAAGTTAATGCCATATAAATGCTGAATGAAGACAAAAAGTAAAGAAATACTGTTGATCTTTTGCATCCCTTTTTCCTGTGCTGCTTCAATTCATTCACTGCCTGCACTGGTTTATTATTCCTTCTTTCCTGACCAGGCTAAGTTGCAATCGTGTTTATAGCTGTAGAAATGTCTCACCACCTCAACCCGTTCTGTAGTCCATAGTTTTTCCTAGCTGTTGTACTTTGCTGTTATTTACTTCTAGGGGTTGTCCAATCCCCGACTTACCTCCACACCCTTCACCATCTGTTCATTAAGCCTGCTTGCTTCCTTCTCCATTATGGATCTTTTGTTTGGCATATTATACATCCTGTATTAATTGTAATTGTCATACCGTATTAAAGCTTAGCTCTTTTGATTTAATCCATCTTCCTTTGTGCTTCAGCAAGCAAGAAACATAGAAGTACAGCACCTTTCCAAAAGGCTGAAGAGTGCTTAAGTTAACACCATAATTAAAACAAATGCATAATAGAGTTAAAATTATTACAGAACACTTATTAGAATTTTAACTCATTTCACTTGATTAACGTGAAAAGACTAGTGCAAGCTGATATGCCTTGGACACACAGATTCAGAATTCTAGAATGGTTGTACAAGTCACTTGTCCTTTACTTTATCTGAAATTAATTGCTTCTTAGGATACATTTTCACTTAGTTTCTTGCCTTCAGCTAATTGCTAATTACTGTACTAGGTCTGGTACCTTCTTATTTGTTCTCATATTTCCACTCCATAGATTTCAGTGAAATATTAACAGTTTCGCTAACTGTATGCATTTTCTGGTGAGGTTTTAACACACATTTATGGATAAAGCTTCATTAATCGGGCCTACTGCAGTATTGATTCTGTTAAGCAGTATTTCTGAAACTGGATAATCTTGTACTAAAATGTTAGCATACTTTAGCTTTTTTATGTCCATACACAAGTTTCAAATAATTTTTCTTAGATCGTAGAGCAGCTTTGATGTACTGGTGTATATACCTTTTTTCTAGTACTACTTGTGGGAAACACTTCCATTTATTCAATACAGAAATTAACTGCTTTCTTTACCCTTTGGTGTCATCAACCTCAAATTATTGCTGTTTTTTAAGTAGTGAATTCTGGAGTTGCATTCATGTACAGTTATGAAACTCACTTTTAAAATAGTAACTGTCTTACTTTCTAATGCTTGTTTTTTTTCGGTTCCTGCAAAACCTAGTTCATGCACATCAGGAATGCCTTTTGCACTAAAATTTGGTGTGAAAAAGCACATGCAGACAGATCACAGTCAGAACTTCCCGCTGAAATGTTTAGATGCTGTTTCTGTACAGCATGATATGGCCCCACATTCTGTTATAAATGTATTTTTAGATTAAAATGCAGTTTTACAGATTGCAGGAATATATAGTTTTGAAGATGGTCACAGGGAGTAAAGTACTGTTAATGTGAAGTTTCTTTTAAGGATCAAGTGTCAGAAGTTTCAGCAGTAGAGTACAGTAAAGGGTGGTTTATCTGTTCCAGAACAGAATTAATCTTTTTGAGGATTAGTGCCTCGTGGAATAATCTTTTGGTGATCCATGGAATGCATTAATTCCAAAACTTGGCTTAAACTGAAACTATAAATAGTACTGGTAGCTTGTGTGTGCTGTAAGTATCTTATTAATGCTTTGGTAAAATAGTTTGTCTAAGTCACAACTTTTAGTATTGTGGTAAGTGTGGTTGATACCAATTCAAGTAAATATGTTATTAAATAAGTACATTATAGAAGGCATCCACCAGCATCTTATTCTTGGTAAGGAGTTTCCACTAGTAACATAAGTAATACATGGAGTATAGGTGTAAAATACTCTGAAAAATCCTACTAAGGAAACAGTGCACAAAGGAAATATTTGAAAGTAAATTGGCTGCATGTGCTGACATTTTGAGAGTTACAACATGAGCCAACATTTGTACTCTAATGGAAATGCACAGTATTCTCTGGTAATTCTTCACATCTGCAAAGGGATGATCCCCCCCTTAAAGCATGGGAAGCGTTTTTTCCAGACTTTAACAGAAAAAAATAACACTTCTCTTTGTGGTGCTGAGGACCCACTGTCTCCCCCACTCCCCTTCTCAAGAGAGGTAAGTGGGCTATGCCTATGAATTTCTTTCCTTTCTAGACTGGCTTCCCCAGGCCCAGAACTGCTAATTGAACCCCACTCACCTGGGGCACTGTAGGGGCTTCATCCCTCTGCTCCACAGAGCCAGGAGAAGTCTTCCACTATACTGAGATATGAAACTCAGGAATTATTCCAGTCGTACCTACACTTATATAAAAATAAATAAATAAAACAAATTGCACGCCAAGGGGCAAATACCTCGTGATCAAAAATAAAAAATCAGTGGTCCACAAAATGCAATAGCAACGATGTAACCAGGCACAACTCCTCCTTCTATTATCATAAAAACATATTTATTGTGAGAACAAGACAAGAGGTAAGCGCTTTTACTAAAATACCTTCATCAGACCTTTAACCAAAGAATCAAAAATCCAATGCATTTATAATACTTTCAAATGATACCTAGCCAATCAAACTTGGCCATCCATTCAATTAAAAGACGTGATGTTACAATATATAGTAATATTTAAAGGCATATCTAACATAAAAAATATCAAATAATACAAAAACTCTCATCACTAAGGAGCAAACTAATTAAAAACATATGACGTTGCAACATATGGTAATATTTAAAAACATATCTAACATATCTTGAGTAAGGGTGATGATCCAATGAGTTTCCCTATTCTCAGTGTGATTCCTAATATAAATAAATAGGGAAACTCATTGGATCATCACCCTCAGAGCAGACAGAGGGAAAGGACTAAATGAGAGGGCATCCATCAAGCCCTTACTCAAAGCCCGTAGAATTAATAAGCATTAAATCTAGGTTTAGTTTTCAGAGTTTTTGTGATATCTTAGTCTGTTTTTTAGTATGAGAGTTTTGTATTATTTGATACTTTTTATGTTAGATATGTTTTTAAATATTGCCATATGTTGCAATGTCATATGTTTTTAATTAGTTTGTTCCTTAGTGATGAGTGTTTTGTATTACTTGATATTTTTTATGTTAGATATACCTTTAAATATTACTATATATTGCAACATCACATGTCTTTTAATTGAATGGATGGCCAAGTTTGACTAGCTAAGTATCTTTTGAAAGTATTATAAATTCATTGGATTTTTGATTCTTTGGTTAAAGGTCTGATGAAGCTATTTTAGCGAAAGCGCTTACCTCTTGTCTTGTTCTCACAATAAATACGTTTTTATGATAATAGAAGAAGGAGTTGTGCCTGGTTACCTCGTTGCTATTGCATTTTGTGGACTATATAAAAATAAATGTTTCACACTGGTGTAAAAAATGAAAAACAAGAACTCCAGAAAGTATGGGACCCACAGAAACTTTTAAATGTTAAGTGTTTTCATTTACCCTTGACTTGAATTTCATCAGAACACTCAAATGTTTTAAATTCCACTGCATTTAAACAACCCTCCTTTGGTCATGTGATTTAACCCAACCAGTCAATTAACTACTAATTAAAAAAAAGGCAGATGTAAACATTATTTAAACCACATCTATAGATAAATAATTTGTTATATACATATATGTATATGGTTTGCCTTTATATGTGCATACTGCACATGTGAGAACGCCAAAAGTTCGAAAGGACTTTTTCAAGATTTTGAAAGGTCAAAAAAAATGCTTCGAATATGCAATGAGCGAAAGCACAGTGACATTCGCTCATTGCAGATTAGGCATTTTGGATGCAGATTGCACTATAGTGGGGATCGGGAAATGCACCCTTTCCCCACTGAAGTGTGATCTCGGAGTTAGAATATTAAAGTAGGGGGCACAGCCCCCCATATGGGGAGCATAGGGGTGCTTATCCCCCTACATTACATTGTGTATTTGACTCAGCGAATCTGCTGTTTGATTTACTGAATTTCAAACTTCAGTGAAGTTCGACATGCAGAATTCATTTCAGTTCGCACAACGGGCCGGTTGACAATATGATTTTCACCTATATAAACGTAAACCATATAGATATATATATATATATATATATATATATATATATATATATACACACACACACACACACACACACACACACACTCATCAATTTTGCGTGTGTGTGTGTGTGTGTGTGTGTATATATATCTATATATATCTGTATTATATATGGGTCTAGTTTAGATGAAAGAAATGCAACTTACCCAAAACCCATTTCACCAAGTGGAGAAGACCGACAGCACCACAACACCAACTTCCAGGAACACCGACTATTCACATCAGGTGAAACAAACTTGTAAATGGAAGAAAACCAAACCCACCCAAGTGGGGGGGGGCTGCTTACCCTACACTCCCCTAACTAAATTTACCAACTCTGAGATTGCACTACCATGGGGGTAGGGGCAAAATTCAACAGGCTTACTTACCTAGAGTGAATAGTTGGTGTTCCAGGACATCAGTCTGTCTGTCTTCCGTCTCGGTGAAATGGGTTTCGGGTAAGTGACATTTTGTTCATCTAAACTAGACCCAAATATATATATATATATATATATATATATATATATATATATATATATATTTTGAAAAAGCCCGAATAAAAATCTTATCATTAAACCCCAGAGTACTTGTTGCATCCAGTAGGAGCTGTCAATACAGTTGTCTGTATTCAAACTTGTTCTCCCAGGTTCCACCTCTAATGTCCCTAAGAACTCTTTTCAGAATATAAAACAAACTGAAAAAAAATGTAAACTATTACCCACTTGTTTGAAAAATGCATTAGAAATGTCCCTTTTTCAAATGGCTTAAAAATGCAAACTTTGTTCAGTTTTTTCCTATGAAGACTGCTAAGCATGATGTACGTAAAGCAATGTACACAACCCCAGAGGCCCCACAATTAAACCTCCCATTGCTTTGTAGGATTTCTGGGTAACTGGGCTACTGCGACATTTAATAATAAAACAACATTGGGAACATCAGCCACATTTATAAGTTCCAATTTCTTGATTATTAATAACTGTGGGAATATTCTGCCCTCACTCAAAACAACCAAATTCTGACCATTTGTTTATATTATCTTGGGGAAAGTTCCAGTCATAGAAGAGTAACCCACTCCCTTTGAATACCCGTCTCCACTTCTTACAAATTTCTTCCTTAGTTGTTTGGGAATGGCGGTGGTACAGCGGTAGCATTGTTGCCTCACAGCAAGAGGTTCTGTTCGATTCTCGGTTAGTGTGCCTTCTGTGCGGAGTCTGCATGTCCTCCCAGCGGTCGAGTGGCCTCCGAAAGACATGCGTGACTGGGCGTGCCTTCGCTGAAGGCTTGACATCGGGCTGGCAACTCAGCACCATAAAAAAATTGACTGCCAATCATTAGCGGACTGAAGTTCCGCTGTGGTGACCCCTAACCAGGAAAAGCTGAAAAGACAAACAATGGAGCAGTCATAACCCTTCCAAAGGTTTCACCTACATGTTTATCCTTAGTTGGGTTGACTCTATTCATTCTCAAAACTGGGCACTGTTTCATTGTTCCTTCAATAATTTCTTTACCTACATTCATTAACAAATCACTTGGATAAGTTCCAAGTATATAGATTCATCATTATTATAGGTTTATGCAGAATAAATCTTTAGTTATATTTTTATGGTGTAATTGGGTTCATTGGTGTATACTAGGCTACTACCCTGAAGGACCATTTAAGCCTTGCTAGTAATATAAGGTCAGAATCAAACCCTGTACCTTAACCATTTTACCATTTTTCTTTATTCATAGAACAGAGTTTTGTTTTGTAACCAGTGAGTACACTGAATGAGAAAGTGCGCCAGTATCAGAAATCTGTGTTTGTGGCAGCAGCAGATCTTTGAGTGGTTATTTATGGGTAGGAAACGTAAAACATTGCTGTTCGCCTTAAATAAGCAGCACAAAGTTAAGCCTCTGTAGGGTGACTAATGAGTGCATGTTTGCTTGCATGCATGTGTATGTGTCTGTCTGTCTGTCTGTCTGTCATTTGGAAGAGGTATTGCTTGCTAGAGTTCTCAGCACTGTACATTGATGCATACTTTTCTTTATTGTTGGCAATAATTCATGCATTCTAAGGTGACTGCAGTACTTGATGCTGTTGTGCTGGATAGTACGACTCCATGCTGGATCACAAACTGCTTCATTTAGAGGTATGACATTCTTACATTAGCTTGCCTGAGTGCTCCATATTATTCTAGAAATATGGAACATTGGTGCTGATCAGAAGTGATTGTGGATAGTGGACGCCTATCAGTTGAAACATTGGCGGTGATCAGAAGTAACTGTAGACAGTGAACTCCTATCATTTTAAACATTGGTGATGATCAGAAGTGATTGTGTACAGTGCATTCCTATCACTGTATTTGTGCACTTGTCATGTGAAGCCGCTCAACATCTTCTTGAGTTGCATGTGTGCATCAATGTCTTCAGTGTGTTGTTGCACAGTGTATTGTTATATACACCAGTGTACTAGCCAAGAGTCCCCCAGCTGAAAAGAACATTACAGTAGAGAGTCAATTATCCAAACTAATTAGGACCTAGGGTAGTTCAGATAATCAAACATACATTGAACTGGATTAAAAAACTTCTAAAATCTTATTTTTTCTGTATGCAGGGAATACACTTTTTAAACATTCAGGAATTCCAGAGGACAGTAAAAAATATTTTTCACACAAGTGGGTTATAAGCTCAAAAAACACGCACAAGCAAATATGTAGAATGTTTACATATTCAGACTTTATAATTTTTCCCACCCGAAAACTTTCAAAGGCTGTGTTCAGATATTCGACGTTCAGATAATCGACTCTCTACTGGACTTATTTTCACTCTTGTTCTCTTTTTTTTGTGAAAACTTATGTATAAAGGGAAATGGCATTTGTTTTTTTAAGCATAGCAACCATCTTGGATAGCCCTGGCTGGGTAAGTTTGTTATGAATCTGGATTTTCTTTTCTTTTGCAGAGCCTCATAATTGTGTGATCCTCTTGCTGATTGTGGGAGGATGGCATAATGGTTAAGGTGTTTACCTTGCAGACACAAGGTGCAGGGTTTGATTCTCACATGGGGTAACTGGTTAGGCTTAAAATGGCCCACAAGGGCAGTTAGCCTAGTACTAACCTATGAACCTATAACCTAAGAATAACCCAGATGCATAATGGGCTGAAGATCTGAAACTGTGCTGCTACTGTTACTGCTGGCTCAGTACTATGAAGTTTGAAGGGTTTAGTAGTTTCCAGAGAGGCACACACATGTGCATAGTATGCCATATTCATTACAAATTGTTCAAGGGTCACAATGCAGAGGGTAGTGAGGTTCTCTCTGATGAACAGTAACTAACAAAAGAGCTGCCATGAAAAGGAGTGCTTGATTCAGTTGCTGTTAAGCATATTTATGGCTGACATATCACATGGTATGGAGAACAGATCTACTTGGTGACACCCAGGCAAATACGAATGCTGGTCAGTGATCAAGGACTTGTCTCCAGCTCAGCTTGGTTAGAAGATCAGAGTGCAGAGACTGTGGGTGGCAGTCTGTAAAATGCAAATTTTGGAGGCAATATTAGGGCTGGTATAAACATGAGGGGATTGTGCTACACAGTACAGAAAAAGTTGTTCACAAACACTTGTTGGGTCATCTGAATTGCCTCTAAGGAACCGTATCGGACTGTCTTGACCAAGGGCACCACCTATAAGATGTTTAATGGCTATATGGAGCAAGGGTGGTGAACATTCAGGATCTACAGGTAATTTTTCCAGTGTGTTACATACAGATTAATTTCCACTAAGAATTATATGCTGCTCAGGAAGCTTTATAAGGGATAGGGGAATGGATATCAAATTGGACAAGGATGTGCAGGGGATGGCTACAAGGAAATTAAAGATCATGGAAAATCATGCGGATGAAGAAAAGTAATGGCAGGAAATGGGGAAACATAATATAAATTTGCTGCAGTGCTAAATGCAAGGGTGAAAATAAAAATAGAGGGATAATGAGAATAGATGGCAGGTTTGGGTGGGTCAAAAATCAGATATGAGGAAATAATGCTTTTTGGATTGTGCTTGAATCTTAGAATGATTTACAGAAGATGTAACTGAGTACAGGTAACCTAAAGAATTCAAGAGAGATCGACAAGTTTGATTGTAGAGACATATATAGAGAGATAGCTGTAACGTTAATGCTTAATGATGGGCCTTTGGGATATTCCTGTATTCTTATGATCACACGTTCCCAAATAACGTTTTGATAGCTGCCATCATGAAAGCCTTGAAAGTCCGGTTTGCCTTAAATAACCTCACAGTCATCCTGCGCACTCTGGATGAAACTTGATGAATCCAAAGTAACCCTACTTAACTCCCAACTTGATTAGAAATTAGATTTGAGGATAGCTGTACTCCAGTTCTCACTCTCCCTCTCCTGTGCCAGGGTCTTCACCCTCCACACCTGTTATGTATGTGTTTGTGTGTGTGTGTATATATATATATATATATATATATATATATATATATATATATATATGTATATAGATATATATATGTGTATATAGATATATATATATATATATATATATATATATGTGTGTGTGTGTGTGTGTATAGATATATATATATATATATATATATATATATATATATATATGTGTGTGTGTGCATGTGTGTATAAATACATATATATATATATATATATATATATATATATATATATATATATATATATATATATATATATATATATATATCATACATAATTACTCTTCTTTTGGCTTTTTCCTGGTTAGAGGTCACCACAGCAGATCACTGGTCCACTTATGATTGACAGTACATTTTACAGTGTCAAGTTGCCAGCCCAGCACCCGACCTTCAGAGAAGACACACACACACACTCACACACCTACCTGAATGTCTTTTTTTAAGTTATTTTTATATTATATATATATTTTTTATAAAAATATATGTATATATATATATATATATGTGTGTGTGTGTGTAAAAACACATCAACATGAAGTCACAGTTAAGCTGACCAGATATAAGTCAACTTTGTCACTTAACGATTTCCATGAAAGGTATATTACTACAGTATGACAACACGACATCTGCTCCTTTGTTAATCAGAAATGCTTCCAGTTAACTCTCTCTTTCTTATCACACCAACATTTGCTATCTTTCTGAAGAACAAGTCTCTGAATTCTGCTTTGGGTATAAAATTAGCAAAGTAATTACTTCCATGCAAAAATTCTAAACCTTCTGGCCTGTGAATACATAGGAGCCTTACAGACGTCTCCCACTGCTCCGTATTAAATTATCTTTCTATTCTCTTTTTCATTTTTTCTTACCTTCATCTGATTGATTCTTATGGGTATCTTCCAATATTTTATACATTCTACTCATTACCACTTTTTAACAGCAACTTCAGTTCTATACTTAACAGTGTACCAGAGACAGTATTTCACTTAGGACTCCCCTATCCCTTCCTCTTTACCTGTGCTCTTTTATCATTCCCTGGTAGGGAAGATACTTCATCTCCGAGACAGATGTGTGTGGAAGGACGGCATGTCTGATCTATCTTATTTGGTCATTTCATTATTGACACAAGTTTTAGGGACAGTAACTGCCTTTACAGTAGCTGTGCTTTGCTCAAGTCAGCTTTACGTCATCCTTTTCAGGCGAAAGAGGTTACTCATAATGTCTGGCCTCACTTTTTATTTTGATAACAAGTGAGCTGCTTTTCCCTTTGATGAATGAGGATTATTAAAATTTGTTTACTCTGCAAAGCTTGGCCTAACATTATTCGAAAGAGTACAGTTTGCACAATCTAAGCATAGACTAGTAAATGCAGAACAAATGGCAGCTGAACATTAACAGCCCAAGGTTTCACCACTTATACGTTTAACACCTTTCTTATATTAGGCAGTCTGCCTTTTTTGAAAAGGACAGTGAGAGCCTTTAATTAAGTTGCAGGGAGACTAATAGTTAGAGAAATATAGCCAAATGATAAACAGCTTTGAGGCCACTGCTGTTATTCATTGTTGAAGTGTTTGTTCATAAAATAAAGTACTTCCCGTACATCTGGTATCCATACTAATTGAAGTATTATTTAATATCATGGGAGCATTTTGACATGTTCCTTTTTATTTTAATATAGATGTGTCATGCTTTTCTGACTTTATGGAACAAAACTGGTATACAATAACAAATATGACTGGTGAAGAATAACAGTCCTAGAAATAAAAGATTGTAACAGATTGTAAAATTTCAAGGAATAATAAAGCGAATAAACATTTAACTATACAAAAAAGTGGTATTCTTTAAGGTAGTTACTATTTGGCATTGGAAAAGAGTGAAAAATGGAGGTCAAAGTGTTCTGACTTATGTAGACTGTTGCTTTCAGTTGCAGAAGGAAATAGCACCAGAGTATTTATAGTTACATGACTTACAGACTGAAATAAATTATAATTATGGTTTATAGATACAGTGCCCATCTAGAGAAAAAAATCACTGATATGTATTATTCATTATGTGGAGTTTTACCTTTTGAAAGAAGCCATGAATGAGACTTAACTGTATCTTCAGTAATATTCCTTTTCTTCCTGTACTTTGACAAGCAGGACTTGAACCAGGAGCATTGAAAGCTTGCTAGAAGCCACCCTGCTGTTCACAGTGCCCAGTCTGTTGTCATGGTGTGTTGACTTTTGAACATTGTCAGTTCTCTTCTGTCCTTTTCCCTTTATCACTTGATTTTATGTATTTAGACATTATTCAGTTCAGCTACTACAAACAGCAAGTGGACAGACTTGATAACCATGTTGTATCAGTGCACTCTACAGTATTAGGGATTAATTACAAGTACATTTGAAAACAAAACTTAGAAAGCACAAAGAAATTGGAAATCTTGGTACAGTGACACACATTGGACCCATATAGTTTTGCTCTGCTAGTACTTACTGTCATGTATAGTTAAAGGACTATTGAGTTTTTACTTTAGTTTTAGTGATGTGCTCAGTGAAGGAAATTATGTTGAGTGTTTCATTCTAACGTCCATGTGATATCCAGTGTATTCAATTTTTCTATTGATTCATTATAACTTGTATTCACAGTGTAATTTTCCTTCATTCTGCACTCCTATTTTATACAAAAAATATACTCATTTACACAAAAGGGATAAATGTAGTTCCCCCTTTTCCAAGTTATTGTAATCTATGAAGTAATGTACCTTTATAGTTAACATACCGCAAACACACACATACCAGGCAGTGCCAATGTTGTCCCCAGTATAGCTCCCTAGTGCTGAAATGCCAAAAAAAACCCCAGGAAACCTGGAGAACAGCGAATTTCAAAAATTACTCTTCTCCTTAAAATTTTATTTTTGCAGGGGGGCATGCCTGCTTGCACCCCCATCAGGGGTGACAAGCCCCACCTGCACCCCAATGTAGGGCGCAAGCTCCCATACCCTTGAGCTTGTATATACCAGCTCTGAGATTGCCATACCTCAGAGATAAAGAAATATTCTGAGAAATGGCATCTCAGACTTGATATATGTAAGTCTGAGCTTTGGGCCATTCAGTCTCTGTGTTTTGAGACTCGCTCTAGTGGGTCCAGCCATTTCAAATGCTTAGCTCTTGGTAAGGTTTGCACAGGCAGTTTAGTACTGGAAAATAGAAGCAGACCCTTTAAAATATCTAGTCTTGACCATCACACTGTGCCTTTAGTTTCTCAGAATGCTGAAGAACTTGTTTGTTTCACATTGATGGTCTATAATCATCAAGTACCTAACTTGTATACTTCCAGATATTCTGGCCATGTTGAAAATGCCACAGTGTACATACAGTTCCTAGTCCTTTGAAATTACTTTGAAAGATATTTCTGATTCCTGTGCTTTTTGTGTTTTTTTTCTGGTCATCTGTAACATGTGAATGTACTACCCTTTTTTTTTATAACAGCCTTGATCAGTTTTGTGTGTAATGTTCTTTCCACTACTTTATATTGTATTCTTTATTTTTGCTTATGTCTGATATGTATGGATACATACACTGCTGTCTCGTAGTGTGAATATGTGAAATAGTTGTTTTACATTTACTTCTAGTTGACTGAGATGGTCCAGCTAGGTATGTTGCCTGTTCCCAGAGGAACACACCTCTCAAACTGTTAGGGCAAGAATTCTGGAGGGACATATTTTAAATATTGCTCATAGAAAGTTGATAGAATAATGGGTTTTACATTGGCATATATTTTTAAAGGATATGAATTCTTCAACTTAAATTTCTGACATTATTTGGTGATTTTAATCTTCAGTGATTTGCCAGAAAACCCAAATGTTATGTGGAACGGACCAAAAATATGAGGCATAAAACTGGCCATTCTGCAAGATCCTAGACAGTTAAGAGGTGTGCAGGTGAGAGACAAGTTAACAGTTATTCAGACTAGAGAAAATTTGACTAGTATAAAGGGGGTGATTAGGTGCTAGATGACCCAATCCCTGCTGTGAAAATGTCTCAAATAATATTCTTCAAGAACTCTGTTTGTATATTGTTTATCCGACTCCATGTTACTTTGACTAGCTAATAATAGTTTTTTTTAAGCTGACAAGTTTAGAAAAGCTGTGGAGTTAATAGCTGATGAAACTGAAGTTACTGAGAGAAAATAAATTATTATTCATGTGCTTTGTATGATAAGGATTTGTAGGTAGCCCTTTAAGATGGAAAAAGCAAAATAAGTTTGATGACTTGCTTTTGAGTAAATGTATATATATCTTGTAGAGACAGTGAGGCTGCTTTATACTGTAGTGACAAGCAGCAGTGAAGCCCATTGGAGAACTGATGGCAGAAATTGTTGCCAGAATTTAATAAGGACTGTCAGAGAAGGTATACCTGAGATACTTTCATATATGTTCTGAACCCTTTTTTTTCCTGAAGTAAACAAAATAAACTGCATTTGCTTAAAATGTGTGCCCCGGTCTAAATGCACTGTATAAAACCTGATTTTGTACAGTAGGTGTTAGGACAGACTATTACTTTGAAATAACTTTGTTGTACAAGAAGATATGACATTCAGGGGAGCAGTCACTATATATAATGGGAAAACGGTGCAAATCATAATAGTGGTGCGACTTCAATAGAGAGGTGTTTCTGTATGAAAAAATACACTGATGACATTTTTTTCCCACAAAGCGTGTATTGGAGATTTGGGATTGCTTCCCTTATAAGTCATAGATGCAGTCCATTGTAAACAAGTTTCTGAACCACAGCAAATCAAGAACTTCTGCTCTTAAACACAACAAAAAGTACCATTTGTTGTAAAAACTATTTTATATAGAGGCAAACAGACGACTCATATGTACCTCCCCAAGTGTGGGCTGCTTTAGCACTACACCAAATTATTTTATGAGTTTATAATGAATAATTGCTGGAGAATTTGACACAAACCATCTAACAAATAATTGTCGATTACCATTAATTGCAAATTATATTATTAAAAAAGTAATCTTGGGGAGACAGAGCTTAGATGGCCAACTGTTAGCAGCATCTTTTTAGACCTCCACAAATCTATACTAGAATATAGGAAAAAATAACTTTTACCAAATAGAAATAGTATAAATTTATAAAAACTTCCAAACTTCATCTATATTAATTTTGAAGACTTTTTTGTTGAGATTTCCCTGTCAAATTTAACTGGAGATTACTTCGATTGTTTGGAAATGGCCAGCTCGAAGAACTCGCACTCAGAATCTACACTGAAGAAGGAGATCCAACTGATGTCTTCTTCATTACAAGAATTGTCCTTGAAAATGGATAGATTCACAGAGAACTTGGAATATCTTAAACAAAACTGCCAAAAACAAACTGATGTTCTAAAAGAAATACTTCAACAACAACAAAATAAAATACATGACATGGAAACTTCACTGAATGACATTGATGGCAGACTAGAAGATGAAAATCAAACTGAATTCTTACTACATCAGAATAACCGGTTAATCAACAAAATGGATGATCCAGAAAACAGAGAACGAAGAAAAAAACAAGAATCTTTGGCCTCCCAGAGAAATCAGAAGGAGAGGACATTATCACCTTTTTGAATTCTTGGCTACCGGAAGTACTTGACTTAAAAGAAGGTCTATCAAATGGTATAGAAAGAGCTCATAGAGCCATAGGAAAACCACAACCCTCTTCATCTAAAGCTCCTCCAAGATCAATTGTGGTTAAATTCCTGTCATACCTAGATACAGAACTTGTACTAAAATCAGCCTGGAGAAAAAGCCCTTTAACATACAAACAATTCCAGATAAGGTTTGATAATGACTATTCTGCAAGAGTACTTACTAAGGAAAACAACCTGGCCATTGGTAAAGCTCATTAAACAAAGCAAAATAAAAGCTCGGATGGTCTATCCCACTAAAATCAGAATTTTCCACTCAAATGACATGAGGACCTTCAATAATCTGGAAGAGGCACTGTCATTTATTAGAAACCACAACATCATTACAATTCCTGAAGAAATGGACAGGTCAACAACCTCATCCTTAAAAAGATCTCCAGAGAAAAATACATGGCCTTATGTGAGGAAAAAGAAATTATCTCAATACCACAACTACTCTCACTTCTCTCAAAGATTCAACTAAAATTTAAACTACATGTTTAAGCAACCAAATAGTATGTATTTAACTTACTTATTTGTACATTTTATACTTAAGAATTCCTTTTCTTTTTTTCTTTTTTTTTCATAAAATGAATCTAACACAGGCTTAATCTGCTTTTATTATTGAAACAAGTAATTGAACTCATAATGTTAGTTAATATCACTCTAACAAAGCTAATAAGAATTCAGAAGAAACTGACTCAAAGTAGAGTATTTGTAACTTTGAACAATATACTTAAATTACTATTTTACATAATGACACTGGTCAACAAGTATATTTATACTAACAACTTAGAACATACAGAGGTCCTTTTATTTTATTTGTGGGTCGCTTATATTAATAACATAAATAACACTATTTATATTAATAAAATCTAATGGCTTCTCTGCTTTGGAAAATGTGTTTGTGTCATTTTGAATGAATTAAGAAGCCATAGTTAAACAACATTTTGACAAGAATGTTCGCGTGCATTCAAAATTGTTTTCTTTCAAAAAATGAAAGATTTGAGCTCTTTTACACATATACAGCTTTAAACTGTTATCTTAGAATGCAGAATGTGCAGCAAGCAGTAGCTGTGACCTATACTGTATTTGGAAAGACAGTCTCTTCTAATTCACATACCTGTTGTATCTCACTCATACTAGACAATTCATTTTAGGTATATCTCGCATAGAGAGCGAGTTGCAAGTATCTCTATCCTCTGTGTGGTCAAATTCGTTCTTATCAAATATTAACTTGCTGACTCAAAGGAGTATAAGTGAGATATTCATAGTGACAAAGAAATGCGTACTATCGTACACGCATACTTCCCTTCTTTCCTTCCACTTCCTAGTAAACAGAATACTTTTAAAATGGTGAAGGTCTTTCATTATTTATAATACCTGTTAATTTCTTGAAGTATAAGTCGTCAGTTGAAAGACAGTGAGATGTGTATTAAAGTATACACATACTTCCCCCTTTCCTTTCTTGCACTTCCTGTTAAGTGAAACACCGTTAAAGTGGTAAATGTCTCTCCTTGTAATACCAAATATATTCTTGATTGCCCATGGTCCCATTAAGCATATTTCTCCTGTCAGCTTTGCTGATTTCTCATGTTATCTCCTTCTTGTAACTGTAAAATGAGATTTGGTTTATTTGTTTAATAGAATGTTTAATCTTGGCTTATTCTGTTTAAACCTTTCTTATACCTGGTTTATAGTCTCATTAAGGAAGGAGATGAAAGTATTCTGGTCATTTATTTTTAGTGGTTTGGAATGCATCACACATACACTTTTATTATTGTTTCACAGCAGTGTAATACCAGCAACACTAAAAAAATTGTATAAACAAGTAGCTTTACTGTTATATACATTTTGAGTACACAAGTACAGTTAAAAGTATTTTTTGAGTTTGATAAACCATAAACAAATACCACTAAGTGAAAACATACAGCTATTGGAATTGCCATAAAGAAAGTGCATGGAATATACTATGTTATATTAACATCAGTATTATAGCCTAATATAGGTATTATTGCTTAATATAGTTATTTGAGCGAACTGCCAGTAACATGAAGTTCTATCCTTGTGAAACACAAAAGAAAAACAGGACACGAAACAAAATAAACAAGCAAATATATTTTAAAGAATATTTCCTTTCTAGTAACATATAAAAAATGAAAAAATTGGTTGATGGCAATATAAGGTCTCTTTCTCTCTCATTTTTACAATCCTATTGTCTTCTGTTTTACAACATTTGGATGAAAAAGAAAGTATTCTGATAATTTTTTGTGGCACCTTTACAAATGAATAGGTAGTAGAACAATCCTTTGTAGTGGAATATGCGGTAAAGCTGTGTATCAATCAGTTATCACTCTGTAACTCCTTTACCACTCTGCAGGAGAGAATATCCACGGGAAGAACTATTCATAGGGGCTTTTGGGGTACCAAGTAGTGAAGTGTACTTGTATTATAAGAGTTGGAAGACACAGTGGGTGCTTTCATCTGTATGGAATTCATCAGTCATGTTAGCTTGGTGCGGATGGAGACACTCATTGGGAGTGTTACACTTTTTGGTGGGGGTGCATAATGTCCGCTTGTATGCCCGGCATTTTGGTTGGGTTCTTTCAGTGGATATACTCTGTTTACAGACTATCAGGGGATTTGTATAACCATTTCAAGTGGTTTTAGATATAAACTTGAAGTAATACACATTTCTCTGAAAAACATGTGAACTCAATATTAATTTACTTTAAACTATTGTCTGATAGAACATTTGAAATTTCATGTCTCATTCATTTAGTGCACCTGATGATATGTGGACTCGTGTTATTAGTTAACTTCAAAGCTATAGTGAGATTTAAATAATAATACTCCTATATTAAGCATGTGCTATTTTGATCATAAAACATCTCTGCACCGGACTTATTCAATGTCTTTTCTGGAAATGAGTCCAACATCACAACTTTTATGGATTAGTATTGTTATAGGCATTACACAAAGCACAATGCTCAGCAAGTTGTTAAGAGAACTAGATCACAAATCACATAATAAGTAACCTGATATTATTTAACTACTATTCTCTCTCAAAAAATGAGAGAGATGTATTTCTTACAGAATTTTTCTGGGAAATACTGTTCTGAGTAGACAAAGAAGGCAGAGACTTGTCTAGCTGTACAGATTATAATGCCACTACCTTATGGGGAATAGTGAAATTGTTAAATCTAACTCCTGTATTATAAACAGTCCAAGACATCCCCACATTATAAGTTATTAAAACTTGATGTTGATGAAGACATTCTCGATGATTAGAACTGATCTATCAGTATAGTAGAACAAATTTGTAAATGATAGGATGGGGGAGAGAAATAAACAAAAAACTCAGTTCCCTCTTTAGACAAGATTCTGAGGTTTTTTTTTTTTACATATTTGTTATGCTCTAGGGGCTCTTCTTTGTATACAATATAACAAATCAAAGAAGTATATACTATTGTACAAATGTTAAAAGCTAATACACAGTCACTGATTCTAACACTACAGTCCCATTTGGTAGCTATCAGTAGGGACTTTTAGAACAATGTCTATGCCAGAGCTAGGGAACTTGACAAGCAGTAACTCATATTCTACACTTTAAGGAAAATATATAAACGTATAGATATGATTTATTTCTCACTATGAACATTTATTATGTTCAAGACTTGGGTCATAGAACCATGATAAAAGAAACATTAGATTATAGTTCACAAACAAGATGCATTTCACCAGCATTATATTCAGAAACGAATGATTTGAGTTTCCTCTGTTTCTCATGACTGTTATTAATCTTTAATAGAAATGAAATATAACGTACACTGGTTGCAAGGGAAACTGGTTTACTAAATGATCTCTAATTAAGCTCATAGAGCTGCTATATTTATTCACACAGTTTATTTCATTAAAATAATGTTATTGATATTGATTTGTGTGGAAATTTTAGATGGATTTTATTATAGCTGTCTACAAGTTGAATAATTGCTTTAACCAAACCCTTGATAGTGACCCTTCTGTATTTAGGTTGCTTATGTCACATATTAATGAGCCTATAACTAATTTTTGCTGTCATTGTTCTTCATTTATAGAACTATATTTAACATTCATTTATATGGACTTTCGTTCTACTTGGAATATTTTATAACTTTGAATTAGTAACTTCTATCACATGACATTTTCTTTTTTTTTTAATTATACATTTGCAATTATTTTTTAAATTGTACTTACTCTCACCAGTAGCAGTTAATTGAAACAGTTTTCTCCTATATGGGATTCTAAACCCATTTCCTTTAAATATTACTAATATCATCTAATTAGTTACTCTTAACAACAAAAATCAGTTATATAAATCATTTTTGCATCTCCTAAAAATTCATACTGGAGCTCAAACATGTCAATTTCTTTATCCACTTCATATCTGTCATGAGATATAATCTGATTGAACATGTATGTTCATTTGGATTAGGAGTGCATGTCACTACATGTTGGTTAAAGTTTTTAATAAATTCATTACTAGTTTGGTTACACTTAGTTATTTTTTTTCTCATTGGACATTTTTTTTTACTTTATTGGCTTAACTCTAGTTATCTTTTACATATTACGTTAGAGAGTCCTAATCTGATTATCCCACGCAAATTCTCTTTAAATAAAGTTACACTCTTAACTGATCAGATAACATCAAAATGTGATCCAACTTTAATTACCCCACAAGTAAAGTCAAACTAGATGGACTTAACCTTACTGTCTTTAAATGTTAATGGTTTAAATAATCAAAGGAAAAGTTCTAACTTCCTTAGATACTTGAAACTAAAAGTGCAAGTTGTATTTATTCAAGAATCCCCGCTCAAATCAGATGACAACTTTAGTTGGAAACCAATGGAATATATAAAATTATCTCACTCTTCATACAAGAAAAAAAACAAGAGGGGCCCTAATACTTTGGAGGAAAAATGTCATCATTCCCCAAATTATTTATAATTATGAATATAAAGTAGGACTTATAGCAATTGTAATAAGATTTAATAACAGATTATGGACACTTGTTAATTCTTATTGGTTTCCTGGTATAGGGATAAGAACAGTCAGGAAACATTTAGAGTTAATTAACAAAGTTTACAAGGGTAACCTAATCCTGGGAGAGACTTCAATTTTACTCTAGACATCTCTGAAACCACGAATAAAAAACATTTTTGTCTTACTTCTGTAGGTAAAGCTCTAAGAAAGTGGTGCGAAAACCTAAATGTAATTGACACCTATAGATACAAGGATGATAACTCACTATCCTTTTCTCATAGAGACTATAGATTTGACACTCAAACCAGAATTGATAAACTTTATGTATCTCAAGATCTCAGTATGAAAATAATTAATTTTTCCATAATCCCTTGCTCCTTTTCGGATCACAATTCACTTATTTTAAAACTTGAAATTGACTTTGAGGTTGACCTTCACAACAATAATACCGACATAAATCACCAAATTAACACAATTTAAACCATGGTTAGATTCTGAAATTCAAAATTTCCTAGACATCAACCAGTCAGATGGGGTTTTGTTTGACATTCCTATGGGATACACTGAAGGCTTACCTGTATGGCAAAATACTTGCTTGGTTTAAAAATAAGACTAAAGAATGGGAATCAGAACTTCATAATATTCAAAATAAGCTCATAAACATTAATAAAGATAATTCATAAGATCCAAATACAAAGAAAAAAACAATTACAGACTTAAATAATAAGTATAATGAAATATTAACCCATAAAACAAATTTGGCATTGGAAAAATTAAAAATGAATTTGCACTCGATGTCGCCTAAACATTTGCATAATTTATCAATGAGAGTTAAAAGACAAGCCTCAGATAATATCACAAAAATCATCCATGAAGGGAGAAATAATAAAGTAGTATCAGACATTAGTAATATTCTTAAAGCTTTTAAATTTCACTATTCTGATCACCAATCCAATAATATTGCACATTCTGATCACATAGATCTAGATATATGATTATCTAAAATAAACAAAATCCCAGATAAATTAAAATCTGAGATTTTAAAACAAATTTCTCTTAAGGAAATAGTAGATAAAATTAAAGAAAGAAAAAAATAACAAAGCCCCTGGAATAGATGGAATTATAATGGAACTATACAAGAAATTCCCATCCTCAGCCATCTCAATTTTTCATAAAACTTTAAATGTAACACAAACCAAAAATATAATACCACCCTCTTGGAAATGCTCTTTAATCACTCCCATATTAAAAGAAAATAAAGATCTAGAACTGTGCAGCTCCTATAGACCAATTTCTCTACTAAATAATGACTATAAGATTTTTGTGTCCAAAGTTGTTAATAGAATTAAAAAATCCTTAACATATATTATAAATAATGATCAAGCTAGTTTTATTTACAATAAACACACCTATGATAATATTCTAAGAATACTGTCCCTCATTGACATTTTAAATAGGGATAATCGAGAAGCTCTCCAAATTGCTCTTGATATTGAAAAAGCCTTTGACACGCTGAAATTGGATGATCTTTTCAAAGGTCTAGAAATCTTTGATTTTCTTTCTCATTTTATTTGCTCTAGCAATAGAATTATTTGCTTTTGCAATACGTCACAACCCAAAAATTAAAGGCATAGACATATATGATCAATTTAACTCCAAAATCATGCTCTTTGCAGATGATATACTCTTAACTCTGAGTGTCTCACAAGATTCTCTCAAGGAATTGGATCTACAAACTAATTTTTTTTATAGCTCAGGTTTATGTAAAAGTGAAACAAAGTCCATTTACATGCATTTAAATAAAAAACAAAACTCTTATATAACTCCAGTCCATTTAATAGGAAAGCAGGTCACTTCTATAAATTACCTAGGAATCACGTTATGTGTTAATATCAATAATGCTTTGTCCACAAATTATAAAGAAAATTCTAACTACTTTAAAACTACTCACAGATAAATGGAACAAATTATTTCTAAAGTTTGAAGATAGACTGCAATTAATAAAGATGGTATTGTTACCAAAAATAAACTATATAGCTCAAGTCATACCAATGTTGCAAAATAAAAAATGAATACAAGACATAAATAAAATCCTTTCAATTTTCTCTGGTTCCCTAAATGAAACAGGATAGCCTACGCTCATCATATTAGACCTTGGGAATTAGGGGGAATTAATTTCCCAGACTTAGAGACATATATCAGGGCCTCTGTCTTCAAATTAGTTTGCAGTTGGATAGACCCAAATTTTTCATCCACTTAGAAATCTCTTCATATTTCCATTTTTTAATAAGAATAAACTAGCAAAAAATGCCTTCCCAAATGATCAAATCAACAAATTTTGGAAAATACTGCATGCTAATCTACAATTTAATGTTCTGAATCCCACCAACTCAAGCCTTATAAACTACATTTACAATTCATTTAGATCCTTCATAAAATCAAATCTAGGCATCAAATTATGGGTGGAACTCAATTCCCTTTAAAAATAACTAAAAACTTTCCTAACAAATTACATGAAAACATTTTAAACAGTTGGGAACTAAAAAAAATGTTACCTGCTGGCAGCATTGTATTAGGAACTCATCAGTACTAAACATACAACAAATAATAAACACCTTTGATATTCCAAATACAGATTGGCTTGTACTCCAAAGCATTTTATCTTATGCTCAAGAATTATGCAGAATAATCAACAATTCCTCTTTCAGAACTGAACCACAATTAATTTTCTTTATTCAAGAAATGATCTGTAATAACCATAACTGGTTTAACTTAACATCAAAGCTATATAAAAACTTAATAATCTATAAAGTTAATCCAAAACAAAAATTTTGGAACTTTATCAGTAAAGGTCACTTAATTTTTCTTTCAGAAGAAAGATTAATTAATTGTACTCTGTCAAATTGACCTCCAATTTGCAAGCTTGGTAGATTTTTTTCCTGGAAGTTCCTCCATAGAGCCTTTTATACTCCCAATAGAATTGCTAAAATGGATTCTTCTAAACACTTGGTATATTGGAAATGTTCACAAAATTGTAATGCTGACTGGATTCACATATTTTTTGATTGTAATAAAATTAAAAAATTCTGGGAGGAGAGTGATAATTTCCTCCAAGCTATTTTACAGATTCCTTTGTCTTAACCAAATCTCTGATTTTCCTGAATGTTACTGAAACAAATGATCTGATATTGTTAACCCTCGTTCATTCCTTACGCATGGGTATCAGTTCCGACCTCAGAACTGAGCTGGCCATTTCCCAAGATTGTGGAGCTAAACTCTTACCCATAATCCCCATCTCCCTGTTACCTCAGATTTCGTTTGCCGCATTGCCATTCGGTCGTGTCAAGCTGCTTCTCTTGAGCTATGTATAGTTTGTTGTCAGAATAGTTATTTTTATAACTTTCCTGTCAGAAATGTTTCTATTTCGTTATCTCTTACCCTATCGCATCTAGCGACCATAATTTCTTGAGTTTTTCTTCTCTTTTCTACCGCGAGGTATTTCTCCCCTTACCATCATTGGTAATCTTTCCCTTTTTTCCATACCTTCTGGTATTCTCTTGTACCATTGCTGGTACCCTTTCTACTATCTCTCTTTTTCTATCATGGCAGATAAGAAAGGTAGTCCGGGTTTTAAATGGTGTTCTGATTGTGGACACAAATTACCTACTTCTGGTGCACACTCTTTGTGCGTTTATTGTTTGGGGGTGTCCCATTTATCTGTTGACCCCCCCTGTACTATCTGTAAAAATTTTTCTAACAGAACCTTGTTAGAAAGGAAAAACAAGTTGTTGCTGAAGGGACTTTTCAAACCTCCCTTTTCAGAGGCAATTTCTGGGTTTGAGGCCTCAACCCCTCCTAGATCCCATAAGAAAATTTTGGATCTTCCTACTAAGGCTAAGTCTTTGCCTTCATCCCCAGCTGGGGACACCCGCCAACCAAAACCTAAAAAGGCTAAAGTTTCCACTCTGGAGCTCACTCAGTCAGCCCCAGTGCTTTCAGTGCCTAGACTCTCGGCACCGAGGCCTTCAGCTCCATTAGTGATCTCAGCTCCGTCTTCTCCTGCAGCCTTCACTATATCGGCACTGAGGGGCTCCTCGGTTCAGACTGTTACTACTACTGTATCGGCACCGACCTCTCAGTTGGCACAGACCTTGACCTTGTCGGCTCTGACATCTTACTTGGAACCGGCGCCTCTATTGTTGGCTCCAATTTTGTCGGTTCCAGCTTTGGTACCAATAACCACTTCAGCACCATGACCTCGGCACCGATGACTTCTTTGGTGCAGACACCCGTAGTCCAGTCTCTCTCGGCACCGTTGTTCTCTGTGCGGACTGGTGAGGTGGGCACCGAGTTTGCCTCTTCTGTGGACAGGCCTGTTTCTCCCTCAGTCTTCGTGAGGTCCACTAGAAGCCTTTCCAAACACAATGTGTTGCGTCTTGTGGATCAAGTGCTCTTGGCCAGAGGTATCCCAACCCCCAGGACCTACCCTTCCTTGGGAGGTGATCACCCATCTCCAAAGATCCCTTCTTCTTCTCCTCCTTCATTGCCTTTGAAGTCCATGGATATAGCACAGTCTTTCCCCTCTGTGGTTCCCTTTATGGATCTCACTAAGGAACTGCAGTTGCCTTCATGGCAGAAAAGTTTTGCTATGACCAAGGATGACAGTTGTGACACCCATAATTTGCTGATCCACAGCAATCCGGGGACTCCGAGTTGTCAGGCTGAGCCACTTAGGGAGAGGGGTGATCCCTGTCCTGGACATTCACTCCTCTTCAGGTGGACCAGCCTTCCAACTGATGGAGAAGGCTTTTGCTGCTGCTGGTGATACTGGACTGTCTATCCCCACGCCCTCCTCTGGTACACTGGTTTCACAAGTCACACCTAGCGGACACCAGGTGTAAGGGCCTCAAGACATATTCCCACAGGAAATCCCTTTTCTGCTGTCTTCCCCAACTTCTCCCACTGAGGAAGTCCACCAGAAAAGTTTGTGTAAGAGGAAGCACATGGACTCCACAGAGGAGTCCCTCACTGAAGACACAGACTTTGATGAAGGGGAAGGATCCCCTCGGTCACCCTCTGAGGTATCCTTCAGTGATATCCTTGAAATCCTTAAACAGAGAGGTGACTGGAAGTCCTCTAATCCGACCTCTGAGGAGTCTGTGTTCTTGCAGGCTTTTTGTGCCTGGCCCCCTACCTCCTGGGTTACTCCACCTGCCGATGAACTTGTCAGGCTCATCGTGTAGCATGCGTGGAAGGCTCCTGACACGATCAAAGCTATTCCCCGGAGGCCAGATAAGATTTTGTCCCCTCCTGCTACGGATCCCCATTGGTCAAAAGGTCTTCCTGTGGATGCTTTGGTGGTGGCAGCCGCAACAAAAAAAAAAGGATCTGGCAAGAGAAGAAAGCCAGACTGTCCATCCACCTAACAGAGTCCTGGGCCCTGGACAGGATAGGGAAGCGCATCTTTGCATCAGTGACCTTTACTATCAGGTCCCTGAATTATATGGCACACTTTACCAGGCTTCAAAGGTATCTGATTTCCGAACTCTCTGAAACCTTGGCTGGTGCTGAGTCTGATGAGGTCCGTGACAGAGTGGCCTCTCAGCTGGCCACCATTGAGTCAATATCTAACTCCTCTATGCGACTGATATCTCTCACATCAGAAGGAGCCGCTAGAGCAGCAGGTTAAGCTGCGGTCTTGAGACGACATGCCTGGATGCACTTGTACAATTTCATGGAACCCTTTAAGGCTTCCTTTCTTAACGCTCCCATTGAGGCCTCTTCGTTGTTTGGACCCAAAGTTAAAAGCACACTGGCCAGATGTGAACAGGATGGTAAGACCCCTTCTGCCATAGGTGTCCATTATTCTTCCCCTCAACGTGCATTCTCCCAAAACCAAAAGAGTGGGAAGATAAGGTTCAAGAAATCTCAGGGTCCTTTCTGTGACACACAGGCCGAGTTCTCCCCTAGAGGCAGAGGGGGAAACTCATGGGGAAGATGCTCCTTTTGGGGCAGAGGGGGTCTGCATAACCAGGGTTCCAGGGACTCTTTCCCTGGCCAATTCTACCAGTGCTCATGAAGAGCGGCCCAACTCCTTTCCTCTGGAGGTGGTTGGGGGTCGTTTCTCCTTGTCCCCTTCTGCCTGGCTAACCATCACCACCGATTCTTGGATACAAAAGATTATAACCAGAGGTTATCATATCCCCTTTGATATTTGTCCTGTCCCTTCGAAAAACCTTCCCAATGTTCCACCCAGTCAAAGGGAAGAAGCAGCACTAGAGATAGAAAAGCTGCTAAGAAAAAGAGTCATCCAAATAGTCCCTCCAGATCAGATAGGATCCGGATTCTACTCAAGACTATTTTTGTTGCCAAAGAAAACAGGGGACTGGAAACCAGTTTTGGATCTCAGTGTGTTGAACAAGTTTGTGAGAGTACAAAAATTCCGGATGGTCACAATACAGTCTATCCTCCCGCTTTTGGAAAAAGACGATTGGATGTGCTCGATAGATCTTCAAGATGCGTACTACCACATAAAAGTGGACAGGCCATCAAGAAGATTTCTGCACTTCTGTATGGGAGCCAGTCAATACCAGTTCAGAGTACTGCCCTTTGGACTCTCTACAGCCCCCAGAGTCTTCACAAAGTGCATGGCGGTTGTCACAGCTCACTTGTGACTTCAAGGATTCCAGGTGTTTCCATACCTAGATGACTGGCTCATTTCTGCCCCCACCAGACATCTACTGGAAGAAGCCCTGGCATACTCTCTCCTTGCTGCACAAAGGCTAGGCATAACCATAAACTGGCAAAAATCCAATCTCACCCCATCTCAGTCGATAGAATTCATAGGGGGTTATCTTGGACACAAAGAACTGCAGAGCTGCCATTCCAAAGCACAGAATTTTCAGGATAAAGCAACAACTGATTCCAATCCTTTCAAGGGAGAAATCCACAGCTCACTCTGTCCTACAGCTGTTGAGTTCCATGGCAGCCTCCATCGCCATTGTCCCCCTGGCCAGGTTTCATATGAGGCTTCTACAATGGCTACTATTCACCCAATGGTATCCTTTTCAGCATCCTCTTTCAGCCAAGATTCTAGTAACCCACAGGTGCAAACAGGATTTAAATTGGTGGATGACACACAATCTGTCACAATGGTCTCACCCCTTCTCTCCCCAACACCCCAAGGCCACAGTGACCACAGATGCCTCACTGATGGGGTGGGACAGATAGTCCAAGGCACGTGGTCCGAAATGGAGGCCCATCTGCATATAAATGTTCTAGAGCTGAGGGCGGTGCTTCTGGCATTGCAAGCATTCCATCCCCTGCTGCCGTCTGGGGTGATTGCGATTCAATCAGACAACATGGCGGTGGTCTGGTACATCAACAAGCAAAGTGGAACCAAATCTTACCCATTTGTCAAGAGGCCATGAGGATATGGCAATGGGCGATGGCTACCAACCGTTTTCTTCTAGCAACGCACATTCCCAGGAGTTCCATCGTGATAGCAGACAGACTCAGCAGGTGCATTCTATAGCCTCATGAGTGGTCCCTGAATCCCTTGATAGCGGCAGAAATCTTTCACCACTGGGGCCGTCCTTGCTGTGACCTCTTTGCATCCCCGACCAACTACAAATGCAGCAACTACTTTGCCCTGATTCCCCCTCCGGGACAGTCACCCAGGGATGCTCTGTAGTTCACAATTGGCCCTCGGGTCTTCTTTATGCATTTCCACCTTTTCCCCTCATTCCCCGGTTTCTGAAGAAAGCCTGTCAGTTGAAGAGCAAGGTGATACTCATAGCACCATATTGGACTCATCAGATTTGGTTCCCCTTCCTTTGGCCTCACCTATTAGATCGACCATGGATTATCCTTCCAACCCCGGAGTTGATCTCACATCCACAGAACCTGATTAATCCCAGCTTGAACAGCTTGAAGCTCACAGCTTGGCTACTCCAATTCCCTTGATTGCCAGGCAGAATGATCTTTCTTTACCAGTATGTGACATCCTCATTGCATCTCATAAGTCTTCCACTAGAATTACTTATCTAAGCCAGTGGAAAAGATTTACCTGTTGGCTGAGAGATAAACAAGTAGATCCCTTCTCAGCACCAGTGTCGATAATACTAGACTATCTAGCTGACCTTTTCCAATCGGGTCTATCGGTCTCTACCATTAGAGTTCATTTGGCTGCAATTTCTAATTTCCATGAGGGTGTCCAAGATTCCTCTCTCATGTTTGATAAATTGTGCAAGACTTCATAAAATATGTGAATCATCTGAAACTACCTTTTAGAGAACCTATTCAGCCATGGGATCTATCTTTAGTTCTACAAGCTCTGACAATGCCACCTTTCGAACCAGCTTCTTCTTGCGACCTCAAGCATTTGTCATGGAAAACCTTGTTTTTGGTTGCCATTACTTCTGCCAGACGTATCTCTGAGCATCAAGCTTTGTGTATTAAGAGTCCATACTTGATTTTTCATAGAGATAGTGTCTTTGAGAACTAATCCTTCATTTCTGCCAAAAGAGATATCTGAAATGTCTATTAACCAAACCATTGAATTGCTAGTTTTCTTTCCCAATCATTCAAACAGAGGAGAGTATTACCTACATACCCTAGATAACCACAGGCAAATACGTTTTTACTTAAACAGGACTTGGTCCTTGCGTAAATCTGACCAGTTATTTTTGGCCTTTTCTGGACCTAGATTAGGATCTGCTGTTGCTAAGGTCACATTAGCTAGATGGTTGAAGGACTGTGTGACCTTTATTTACACACAACGTAATATCTCGTTGCCTACTACCATGAAAGCTCATTCAACAAGGTCGGTGGCAACTTCTGCTGCCTTCCATGCCAGAGCTTCTTTACATGACATTTGTGCAGCTGTAACTTGGGCTACACTTCATACCTTCATCAATCATTACAAATTGGATTTGGCCTCCAGGGGAAGAGCATCTTTTGGTTCTATGGTGCTCAGGAATGTCCTTCCATAAGAGCCTCCCAGGAAGAGGGGAAGGTGAGGACTCTTTCCCATGCGTAAGGAATGAATGAGGATTAACAATATCAGATAAAGAAGTTATGCCTTACCATAACATTCCATCTGTATTGTTGATCTTCGTTCAGTTATTACGACCCTCCCTCCTTCCCCCTCCTGTGGCTTCTAGTGGATCTCACCATCTGGTTCTCTTAGGTTATTTGACCAGAGGTAGCCTCTACCTTCTTTTGACTTGCAAACTCAATCTGAGGTAAAAGGGAGAGGGGGATTATGAGTAAGAGTTTAGCTCAAGAGTTTGAAGCTGATGCAAGCTTGGAAAATGGCCGGCTATTTCGGAACCAATACCCATGAGTAATGACTGAACGAGGATCAACAATACAGATGGAACGTTATGGTAAGACATAACTTCTTTTTTGAGCAATAAGAATTTATTTCTCTTATGGACTATTCTAGCAATTGCTAGAAAATGTATTACAAGAAAATGGAAAACTCCTGCTAAACCCAATATTCAAGAATTTAAGACTTTACTAGAAGAAACAATACATTTGGAAATAAAGGTAAAAGAAGCAAGAATCTTCCCTAGTAAATGGATCAACAACCCTTGGAAGAAAGTTCTTTTTCTTATTGGGACTCTAAATATTTCCACAATCTCTTAGTACTAGAAGAAAGTACACTGATATATTGTATATAGTTTATTTGAATTATTCGCGTTCTAGTAGAATTTACATTTATTGTCATTTTGAGAATCAATAAAATTATTTGAAAAAAAAAAGTAATCTTAAATATAAACCAGTAGCTTTCTATTTGCGATAACCAAAAGTAAAATAAAAGACTTTTACATGAAGGAGTTTTGCCCCCCTACCCCAGAAATCAAAAATACTGACTCCAGGGTCATAGGCTCATAGTTAGGTACTAGGCTATCTACCCAAAGGCATTTATAAGCCTAGCTGGAATGTGTTGGCTTTTGCTGCCCCCTTAGATTAGTTCCCTGTGCCTCTGTCTAGCAGAGCCACTGAAGTGATCCCCGGGGTAAACTTTCTGTTTCCCTACCACTCGTCAAGGTTTCTCTTGAAGAGTGTTAGTGAGGAGCTCTGTCTAATGTAGACTGGAATCTTGTTCCAGAGCATGGGAAGTCTCTGTGACAGGAATCTATCCCTCCAGCACATCCTATTTATTGCTGTGGTGAGGTTTAGATCCCTAGAGCATGTGGCTTGAGGGGATATGGATTTCTTTAGGTGGAGTATGTCCCTCAATTCTGGGTTGGACATGGCCTTGTATGTCAGGTAGAGATCACCTCTGAGTAGGTGGTATGCTATCGAGTACAGCTGGAGTTTCTTCAGTCGAGTTGCATAGGGCATCTGTTTGAGACCAGTGATCCTCTTGGTGAGGTACTTCTGTGGTCTTTCCAGCTGTTGCAGGTGTTTTGTAAGGTACATCCCAAATGAGGTGTGGTACTCTATGATGGGTCTGATGAGTGATGCGTAGATGGGCACAATGACCTCTTTTGATCTGGATGCAAACCCTTTTGTGATTAGGTGGGCCATATATAAGGATTTTCTAACCACTTTGGCAATGTGATTATCAAAGTAGAAATTATCTACTTGGATCCCCAGATCCCTTATTACGTCTTCCGTATTTAGGTGGCTACCACCTATGTTGTAGTTTATGGGTACTTTGTTTTTTCCAAGGGGGATGACTATGCACTTTTTGACATTTAGCTTGACGCCATGGTTTTGACACCAAACATCTGTCTCAGTGAGATCCTTTTGGAGGACGTCTGTGTCAGCTGGAGAGTCAATTATAGCCTCTAGTTTGCAGTCGCCTGTGAACTTGGTCAGCCATAGTCCTCCTGTGCTTGCCTGTACCTCTGAGAAGTATATGCCAAACAGGAGGGGTCCTAGGACTGTGCCCTGGGGAATGCCACTTGTAACCACTTTAGAGTCCGACCTAGCTCCCGCAACTCTTACCGTGTGGGTACTATCCATGAGCCAGTTGGCAACCCATCTCATGATGTAGGGGATTATGGTCAGGCTGGTGAGCTTGTCTATAATACCAGAATGGGGTATGGTGTTGAAGGCCTTTGTGAGGTCTAGGTAGGCTGTGTGGACCACCTTTCCCTTGTCTGTAGGCTTGGTAACTGTCTCAAGTCCACCAGGTTTAGGAGGCATGATCTGCCCTTAACAAAGCCAAACTGGGTAGGGTCCAGTGTTTGAAGGTTCCCAATGTCTCTGTTAATGAGATCCATGATGATGCGCTCTATAGCCTTGCAGACCAAGCTAGTCAGGTTTATAGGGTGATAGTTCCTGGGGTCTGTTGTGGCTCCACCTTTGTGGAGCAAAATAACTGTTGCTGTGCGCCACTCTATGGGCACATAGCCTGTGAAGAGGCTGTGTTTGAACAGTGTGTTTAGGTGAGGGGTTAGTTCATCTTTGAGCCTGTGTAGGATGCAGCTTGGAACGCCGTCCGGTCCCATTGATGCTGTGTTTTTGGCTTTGGAGAGGGCTGTTTTAACCTGAGTGTCTGTGATTTCAGGGGCACTACATTCTTCTGGTATGGTTATGGACCCTTTTGGGGGTGAGAGGGGGGTGAAGTTTGCACTGAACCTGTGCTGATGATATCGGTCGGTTCAGTGTATTTTGTGCCATTCTGCACTAAGTCCGAGTAGGTGTGTGTGTGTGTGTATGTATGTGTATATATATATATATATATATATATATATATATATATATATATATATATATATATATATATATATATGCATACACACATACATTTTATATATATATATATATATATATATATATGTGTGTGTGTGTGTGTGTACATTGACTCCATGGTTCTGCATCAGTGGACGAAAAAGAAACTTTCCAATGTAATACACCGTGCTTAAACACAAAAGCATATCCCACGAGAATGATACAACATATGGCAAGTTTAAATTTAAATAAACATGATTGACAACATTTACTAGCAGGGAAGTTTCTGTGAATACTTATAATGACATAAAAACTTAGAATTAAAGAATATTGGGGCCCTTTGTTCTAGACACTGACTTCAGAACCCTGAGCAGTAAAACATCAGTGAGGCACACAAGCAGTAATGCCCATCAGGGTGTGTGTTACTCTGAAAACAATGCATACTCAAGGGTGTTCTGAAGCCCAACATCTGTTTGTCCAGGTTTAATCTGAAGGGTACTGGGCATTACTTTGTTTAAACTGCAAGGAGGTTTTTCTAGAGATGAGTTAGGTGTTTGGTACTAAATTTATCTCTCCAGTACATTTCATGTATGTGCTGGTGAGTTTTAAGTGCCTAGTTCCGGTGCATAGATCACCACAGAAGACCATATAAGAAACCGTGCAACTGGGAAATGCCTTTCTTGCTAGTACAGTGGCTTTAGACTAGCAGTGTTCTTGCTTAATATACGTTTAAAAATTTACATTCCAAAGGGGGAGTGGTTGTACTCAGTAATTGCTCTAATTAAGGCTGCCCAAAGAGTGATGTTTACTTCTTTTGTCCTGGTTAAGATGCCGTTGGATATTGGCTTTGGTAAACAGAATGATTTTCTGATTATTGCTACTACATGGTGGTTGAAGGAGGGGGGAAATTGTCAATGTTCCAAAATCCTTGATTCTGTTGCCATTTTGTGGTGGCCTATTGACTTTCGCTGTACATTGAGGGAAAGTTCAGTGTTCGTTATTTTATGGTGACTTCAGAACTAGTGTTATTGTCACTTTCATGGGTTATGTACAAGTAAGTTCATCTTTCTGTCTCTACTTTCTATATCATTTTGTCCTTACTGTGAAATATTTTGTATATATGACTTCTTTAGATGTCATGGGATATTTGTGCCTATTTAGATTTGTGAAGAGCAAGTCTTGCCTCTTTGAACTTAGTAAGCTTGTTTGAAAAGGTTACAGGGGCTGTGGACAGTAGTCAGTCTATTCACATTGTTTATCTTAACCTGTTCACAACTTTTGATACTATACCCCACACTGGAATTATACCTGTTCACAACTTTTGATACTATACCCCACACTGGAATTATTGAAAAAATTAGGCAAGCTTAATGTAAGCTCCAGTAATGTCCACCATATTACAAACTGTCTGTCCAACAGATACCAAGCTGAGAATTTTGCCGGTACACTGACTGAATGTGAAATTGTAACAAGTAGGATCCAGCACAGATCCATGCTAGGCTTTCTCCTATTTGGTCTTTATTTTGCAGACATCCAAGCAAATATTCCAGAATTGTAATTGACCAAGTTTGCTGCTGACTGCAAGCTAGTTGCTCTCAACTGCTCATTCAGTGATGCTAAACAGCTTCAGCAAAGGTGAAAATATGCACATACCTGGTGTACTTAAATATGAGTGTAGCCTAGCAGCTTTCAGAAGAAAAACATTCTGTCCCCACTTCCTGTGTTATAAATGGTACTCCTCCTCAGACAGAGATGGTCATGAGAGACCTGGGGTATTTAAAATAATTAAAAAAGTCACCTGGGTGGCTATTTTAACCTCATATCTGGCTTTGGTTGATTTGATAAGGATTGAGATTTAGTTTAGCAAAAGCATTTTTGGTATCATGAGAGTTAGATTTATTTTTGTGTGCAATGATTTTTTTCTTTTATTATACAGCTTGTTTATATTTGGGTTCCACCATAAGGGTTTATTTTTAGTGCTGGAATTTAAATGTTCTGCTTGTGACAATATAGGTATGCTTAGGTTGATTGTTTACTCAAAAAAAGAGTATCACTTGATTTCTGCCATAGACCTTTGCTCAGTAGGTTAATCTGGTTACTAGAGTGATATAAATAAGCTGTATTGTTGGGATATTTTTTGTATGATGTGCTGAAAGGAAATACATCAGACATTTGAATGGATGCTAATGATAGCCAATATATTTTGGAGATAATGGGTAATATTCACAGTCCCAGGTTTCAGACTTTCGTAATGGTACTCCATGGAAAATGGTGCTATGTCTGTACACATACAGTTAGTGGAGGTTATTCACCCTGACTGTGGGAAATACGCAGGTGTTTTGATAAACATGTCTACTTATGGCAGAAGCGTGAAGTACCTGAAGATGAGCATACTGTGTATACGGGCAGGGAGACCAATTATCTATGTATCTTATCCATTCGCTTGTTACTGTGATTCAGAGACAAATGTAAAAGGACCTCATTTGCATGCAAAACACATAAAGAATCCTGAATTTACACGAATAAGTTTAACAGCACCATATTAACTTGTGATTTCTCTAGTTATGTGACAAATTACTTAAACTGTGGACTTTTTAAAGTAAGAAGACAATAGAAATTTTGGAAATTGATATGAAACTGTTCAAAATGAGGTAAGATTGAGTTCACTTCAAGAAACGGTTGTTTATTCATATGATGGGCAAGTTACCATGGCTTTGAATACTGTAAGTAGTCATTTGTAAATGGGAAGTCATTACAGCAGCAGTGGAAGAGATTAATGATCGGAGAGAAAATCACTTACTTTGCTGTCTTTTAGTGATTGTGCATACATGATAGGAATGCAGTCATGTATCTGAAGTACTGAACTGGCAAGGATGTTTTGTTGGCTCAACATGTGTATATACTGGGAGATTCCTGACAGCCACTAATGAATGAGAATTGATAGTGTTATAAAAAAGTGGTGGGGGCTGAGGAAAGGACATATTTTAACATACTGCTTTCTTTACTATTGTGAATGTATTCATGATAGGGCAAACATTATTTCAACACAACTTTACTTGGCTGGACTCTGCATGTTTATATAATTATAGGGGTTGCGTCACATAACTTTTTTTTCTGAGGATGACAAGAATGCTTTCATTGTTGTGTTGTTTGATTTTTTTTAGTGTATGACTGACATTTTATGTATAGTAATGATACAGAACAAAGAATCAAGGCAGGGAAAAGGACAACTCAATCACTTTCATAGGGTCAGCAATGGAAACAGCTAAGCTAGCATACAGCAGCACTGCAGATTGCAAAGTATATCGAATAGGCATGATTCCACTTTTTACAATTAATCTATGGACAGCAAGGAAAAGAGAGAAAATTTGATCATGAATTGCAAGTGGGAGAAAGAACACTTCATCAACATATGCCATTTTATATCATTTCTCATTTATAACATATTATAACTTTATTTGTTTACTCTTAATTGCAGCCATTGCATATTAATGTTAGTGGCATCTATGAATTATAGCTTAGTTATGCTCATTCTTGGACAGTAATGATGGCTGTAATGCATTTGCGTGATGACTTTGAATACCACCCAGTGTGTTTGAGCTGTGCTGGAACAGATGCTGCTTTTAACTGTAAAGGGCAAAATCCTTTTCTGATTGTCTTTAAGCCTGTTGCAATAGTATTAGAACAAGTATACTTGCTAAGTAATTGCCAGATATGTTATGAGAATATTATAACGGACCTGTGTTGGAAGAAGAGTAATGGGTATCCGTGTAAAATATGCAACAGGTGTGTGCGCAAGATAGTCTTTGTGCTATCTGAAGCTTCACAAAAATTTGTAATGCTAAACTTATCTCAGCATCTTTTCTGCATCACAGCACTTCTTCAGATAGGTCATTCTTAGTAAACAACGATAAAGATGTTGAGTCCAGAGATGACCGTTTTCTGGCATTTCTGGTTGGCAGATTAAACTTGTAGCACTGTAATCTGGAACTACTGGAAACAAATATATTTTAAAAGGTTGCTTAATCACTGCTTGTTTCCTTCTGAAGTTTATTTAACTGCAGCTTTTTGGTTTGCTTAACCACTAGTCTTTTCTCTTAAAGTTTGCTTCCTAGGGAGTATAACATACCAGTGTAGTGTAAGGTGAAGTCTAAATAGGTGTACTTGGTAGTAAATTAAGCACAGTACTCTGTAAGCTCCCACAGTGTGGAATGCAAGTATTTGAATACTGCTTTATCAATCACGACTAAATAAAAAACAAGGCTAGTGAGCTGTTTTTTACGGAGAACAGATCACTACATCTCATAAGAAACACTAGGATCACACTTGACCCTGGAGAAAAGAAAGTTCATTTACAGATTCTGTAAACATTTGCTCACAATCATATTCCAACATCATTAGATGTGTGATGCCCCAGCACCAGCCCAGTAATCAAGGAGCATCAGTCCTCACCACTGGCAACAGTGGGGGACATACACACTGGGAAGATGACAAGTACACACGCGGTAAAGTGCAATTTCCCTTAAGAGCAAACAGAGACCACAGTCAGTCTGGGGATGGTTTCTTCCTCTTTCACCAGATCCCCAGTAAGACTCCCCATTGGCACAGCTATAAGGTTGAGATCACAGCTGAGTGCCAAGCAAAGACCCCTCACCTTCTCTGTCCAACCAGTGCTTTGTGTCTCTGCCCAAATAGCTGACATACACATACTGAGGTTTGATTTACACACACACACCTGGGAAATTCTGGCACAGGTTTACTAGCTACGCCCCCTTCTGCCCAGTCTATAAGGTAGTTTTCGCTGCCACCTGCCACGACTTTAGGCCCTTAGCAAAGGGTGTCCAATCTTACTGTGTAATGTTACTATTAATCCCAAAGATAGTTTGACCAAGAGCAAGGCAATTAGGAGTGGCCTCCACAGTGCCACCAAATAGATATGCAAGTACTCTAGGAGCTTAAAATATGTCTCACAAATATCAGCCACAATGATAGGTTTAAATATATTTAATAATAAATAAAAGAAGAAGAAAATACTCCATAAATAATCACAGTAATTTCAGAGTTCAAAATCACAGGAAATATTTAAAACAACATGGCTCATGTCTCAAATAAATATAGAAAACATCTATATTTCACTATATTCCTGTCTGAATCTAAGAGAAATTACTGTACCCTAGTTAACTAACTTGTGTTCATAGGTAGGTACTAGGCTATCTGCCCAAAGGCATTTATAAGCCTAGTCAGAATGTGTTATTTTTTGCCACCCCCTTAGACTAGTTCCCTGTGCCTCTGTCCAGCAGAGCCACCGAATTGATCCCTGGGGTAAACTTTCTGTTTCCCATCCACTCGTCATGGTTTCTCTTGAAGAGTGCTAGTGAGGAGCTCTGCCTAATATAGACTGGAATCTTGTTCCAGAGCATGGGAAGTCTCTGGGACAGGAATCTATCCCTCCAGCATGTCCTATTTAATGTTGTGGTGAGGTTTAGATCCCTAGAGCGTGTGGCTCGAGGGGATAAGGTTTTTTTTAGGTGGAGCATGTCCATCAATTCTGGGTTCGACATGGCCTTATATGTCAGGCAGTGATCACCTCTGAGCAGGCGGTATGCAACCGAGTACAGCTAGAGTTTCTTCAGTCGAGCTGCATAAGGGATCTGTTTGAGGCCAGTGATCCTCTTGGTGAGGTACTTCTGTGGTCTTTCCAGGTGTTGCAGGTGTCTTTTAAGGTACACCCCAAATGGGGCATTGTACTCTATGATGGGTCTGATGAGTGATGAGTAGAGGGGCAAAATGCCCTCTTTTGATCTGGATGCAAACCCTTTTGTGATTAGATGGGCCACATAGAAGGATTTTCTAACCACTTTGGCAATGTGATTATCAAAGGAGAGATTACTATCTACTTGGGTCCCCAGGTCCCTTATTACGTTTTCTGTATTTAGGGGATTACTACCCATGTGGTAGTTTCTGGGTACTTTATTTCCAATGGGAATAACTATGCACTTTTTGGCATTTAGCTTGAGGCCATGATCTTGACACCAGGTATCTGTCTCAGTGAGACTTTTTTGGAGGATTTCTGTGTCAGCCAGTTAGTCAATTATGGCCCCTAGTTTCAGTCGTTTGCGAACTTGGTCAGCCATAGTCCTCCTGTGCTTGTCTATACCTCCGAGAAGTATATGCCGAACAGAAGGGGTCCTAGGACTGAGCCCTGGGGAATGTCACTTGTAACCAGTTTAGAGTCGGACCTAGCTCCTACAACTCTCACCATGTGGGTTCTGTCTGTGAGCCAATTGGCAACCCATCTTGTGACATAGGGGTTTATGTTCAGGCTCGTGAGCTTGCCTATAATACCAGAATGGGAAATGGTGTCGAAGGCCTTTGCAAGGTCTAGGTAGGTTGTGTGTACCACCTTTCCCTCATCTATAGCCTTGGTAACTGTCTCAAAGAAGTGCACCAGGTTTAGGAGGCATGATCTGCCCTTAACAAAGCCGAACTGGATAGGGTCCAGTGTTTGGATGTTCCCAATGTCTCTGTTAATGAGTTCCATGATGATGCACTCCATAGCCTTGCAGACCAAGCTAGTCAGGCTTCTAGGGCGATAGTTCCCGGGGTCTGTTGTGGCTCCACCTGTGTGGAGCAGAAGAATTGTTGCTCTGCACCACTCTATGGGTGCGTAGCCTGTGAAGAGGCTGAGTTTGAACAGTGTGTTTAGGTGAGGGGTGAATTCGTCTTTGAGTTCATGTAGGATGCAGCCTGGGACACTGTCCAGTCCCATTGATGCTGTTTTTTTGGCTTTAGAGAGGGATATTTTAACCTGAGTGTCTGTGATTTCAGGGGTTCTACATTATTCTGGTATGGTTATGTGCCCTTTTGGGTGTGAAGTTTGCACTGAACCTGTCTGCCAGGATGTTGGCAATATCCATTGGTTCAGTGTATTTTGTGCCATTCTGCACTAACTCTGAGCAAATCTGAGCATTGCCACTTAGATTCTTGAAATACATAAAGAATGCCTTGTGGTTATCTTTGGAGTCCTTGGCAAGTTTTCTTTCAAAGTTCGCCTTGGACGATTTTATGAGGGATCGTAGTTTCTTGCTGATACTGATCAGGGATGTCTTCCATTCTTGGGATTTTACTTTTTTCTGTACTAGTTTCCTCCTTCTATTGTATAGCTTGTTTATGGCAGGGGTCCACCAGACTGCTTTCCTTTTCTTGGAGAAGTGAGTCTTGGTTTTGCTTGGGATAGCCTGATCCATGCATTCTTGTAGGTACCCGTAGAATGCATTAGTATAGGATTTTGCAGCTTGGACAGTGTTATCCTTTAGCATGGGGGCTTTGAAACTTTCCACCTCCGTCTTAAGTAACGTGAAGTTTGCTTTTGAAAAGTTTTTCATGGTGGTTTCCTTGTCCGGGGGTGGGGGCAAAATGTGGATATCCAATGTGATTTGTTTATGGTCAGATCTAACCAGTGAGGGGGTTGACCTCCAGTGTGGAACACCGGTTGCCCATGTTGGTGATGACCAGGTCCAATATGTTGTTGACCAGTTGTTTCAGGGAGTTTGAGTTTATAAATTCTAAGAAATGTTGGGCAAGGGAGTTAGTACTTGAGTAGTTTTCCCAGCTAATGTTTGGGTAGTTGAAATAACCCAATATTAGGGTGTTTGGTACGACCTTTATCTTACCCAGTTTTTCCAGAAATGCAGAATGGGGGACCTGAGACATGGTGGGTGATCTGTAGCAAGCTACAATTTGAATTGCTGTTTTGCCCATTGTTAGTTGCACATGGATAATCTCTGAAGCATTGTGCTGTGCCACTAACCTGGAGGTGTGGGTATCCTTGATGAATATGGATACTCCCCCACCTTTTGTATTTTGGTCCTGGTTCTGTGGCCAAAATGTATGGCATGAGTTGTAGCCTGGTAGTGCTGGGGTGGTCTCTGGAGCCTTAAACCAGGTTTCTGTTACCGCACATATATCGATTTTCTCCATATTGAGGAGTGCATGCATTTTGAGATTTAGACTTCTGGCATTGAGTAGTATTACCCTCAGATTTTTGTTACTTGTGCTATTTATGGCGGTGGGTTTATCCTTTGAGCCTTGCCTAAAAAGGCAATATGGGGGTGGCAAGAGCCTTGGCCAGTATTCGAAAGCCTAAGGGTGACAGGTGCAAGCCATCTGTAGCAAAGCAGCGTGGCATGTCACCCCAGGCAGACAGACACTGGGTCCCCTTTGAATGACACCAGAAACTTAGCCAATTGTTGAAATTGATAATTTTTTCTTTTTACCATGGTATCATTCTTGGTGAGGGCAGGATGCTACTCAGGGTCAGGGTCATACCGGCCTGGGCTATGTGATCAGAGAGCTTTTCCATGTCACTTTTCATGTAGTCCAGGGAGGTACGGCTTAGGTCATTCACACCAACATGGACAATGACAGAGTCCTATTTGTACTTGTTCTGGAGTGACCTGAGTGCTTGTATTATGTGGCGGATCCTGGCACCCGACAGGCTGCTAACAGTACCCTTATCCTTATTCAGCCAAGTGAGTGGGACTTCAGTGTACCTGACTATAGAGTCACTATTACTAGTATGTTGGGTATGTTATTTTGCCTTTAGGGCTGTGATTGCATGGCACACTGGTTTTGTGAAGTATGTGTTTCATGGTTTGTGTTGGGGGAGTGGAGGTTGCTTGGATGTCTGTTTTGGAGGGCTCTGTTGCTTTTGCAGATTTTTATTTAGAGCCTCTGAGTATGTTTTTGTGTATTTACATGTTTTTTTTTTACCGGTGATGGTTTAATGGGTCTATGTGAGACTGGTGGTGTGATGCCAGTGTTTCACTTCTCCTGTTGACTGTCTGATCCAGTCTTGGGTTGAGAGAGCTTAGCCTCCAGTTTGGCTGTATAATTGAATCTCTCACATGTATTAGTGTTTGGTGGTAGGAGGAGAGGGTTGTCTGTGTACATGAGGCAGTTGTTACATTGCCTCAAAATGCCCAGATTCACCAGTTGGACTAGAGAGTACACCTGAAACTGCCCTTTGGACATGCCTGGATAGGTACAGTAAACTGTTTTACTGAACGGATGGTAAGGTCGAATAGAGAGTCTTATCCTTCTGTAGTGCTAGGGTTTATAAGTGCTTGCTATGAGTTTTGAGCAAGTGCTGGGCTGAGAAATGAATGGCTTGATTGCTTAAGTTGAAAGTTTGTCTAGTTCCAAGGGAAAAATTGAAAAGGAGACTTTGTGGAGCTGGGAATAGTTATACCCTAGCTAACTGGCGCTGCCCAGCACTCAAAACCGGGCAAATGCGTTTTTTTAGCGGGGAAATTAAAGAGATAGAAATTAGCCCAAAATGGCCAATAAACTACTATTGTCTGACCTGAAACCACTCCTCCAGGGACAGATAGGCTTACAGAACAAGGCAAGACAGATGTGCTGAGTGGATCTTCTAGCTGATGTTGTTGGGTCCAAGTCAGACTGCAGAATGCTCTACCTCTCTCAGAGAGTTCTTAAATGAATATCTCAAATGTTACTGATGGGTTAACTTGCAGGATGACATCACTTCTTGTCATTTGACTTTAGTTCCCAAGCTAAACCCCCATTGTTAGAAACTGCCAGCCTTTAGCATCTACCTGTGAAAAATACATAGCCCTTATATCTTTGCAGCTGCTGGAAGACATAAAACAGTAAACCACTTATAAGACAATGCAGAAGGCTCTGTAGTTTTAGACATCCTGTCTCCTTAATGGCTTGAAACCATCTTTTATGGTATAGTTATAAAACAATTTACTTTCAACTATTTTCTCGAAGTTTTGCAAGTTAACCTCCTGTATGCCAATTCCCACTGTTAAAACATATACATTTACACAGTTACAATAACTGATATACATTTCTGTTCTTTTCCAGTAGGGTACACTGTGGATGCATCTTTAAGCTCAGTACTGTACAAACCCTTTTCACACACACTTCTGTACCAGCAGTTTGATATACACGTAACATACAGTTGTAATACATTTGTAACACAAGCCTATGAATCATGTTGATAATCACAGATGACACATAACCATTTACAAAATTCCAGACAGCTTTGCTGGCAGTATCTCCCTCTGCCACACTTCTATGTAAACCATATTAATATTCACAAATGACATAGAATTATTTACAAAATTCCAGATAGCTAGGCTGACAATATTTCCTTTTGTGACAGTGCAAGTAGTGTCACAGTGGATTCTTGCAAATGAACCTGTCCTCTTTACAAACTACTACAAATAGGTCCTTGAAGTATATTTTGTGCTTTTTATTTAAGCCATGTACCAGACCATCTACGTCTTGGTGAATTCATTGCACATTTACATATTTAACATCACATATCTGTTGCACTTTTCCCCACAATTTATTTGATAAAAATTTTACCAGTCAGCGTTTTTTTTTTTTTTTTACTCTGCACGTTATTACTAATTTCTTTTATGCTTTGGTGTTTGCATTTAAAATGGATGCAGTTTAATTTGTTTACTGCACATAGGTGTTTATAATTATAATTTCCTCTGTTTTTTATTGCTTTTCTTTTGTTACTGGTTGTTGGAGCACCCTATTGCAGTTACGACATAGGAATGGTAGGATTTGAAAAGACAAACCAAAAGTTTATAGAGTACATTTCTAGACTTGATCTGTAAATGTCGTGACACCAGCCACACACATACGGTGTTTCATAAGACTGATAACCTTATTTTATATAAAGCAGGAATGTATAAGCCATTTATCCTCATTAAGAATGCAGTTCAGTGCCTAGTAGCTTCTGCCTAGTAGCTGTTTAGCTCATTTACACCTTTTGATAGTTAATTATCACATTCCTAATTGAAAGCAGGCTGGATTACAGTTGCTCGGAGGTGTGTATTAAAAAGAAAATTAAGATGTGAAAAAATCTTTTCACCTGAACAAACACCCTCCTCAAATTAATGACCACATCTTGCACTCTGCCACATCCGTGGATAATTTTTGTGCCCTCCTTAAGGCATGCATTGAGGCATCTGTCCTCACAAGACATAGGAACAAAGCTAAATGCAAGAATAAACCCTTATGGTGGAACTCTGGTGTAAATAAACTGTACAATAAGTGGAAGAAACTAATAGCTTGTAAAGGCAAATACGTCATTATTTAGAGATCTCAAAAGTATTAAAGAATTCAGACATAGAATGAAATCATCCAAAAGTAAGTATGGATTGGGAACTGCTATCTCTGCTAAAGATAATCACAAAGCCTTCCTCAACTATGCCCAACATCTTAGAGGTAATGCTTAGCAATGCTCAGAGCTAATACATAACACCACTTTTTTGTCCCTGGAGGACATAGTCAATGTATTAGTGGACAAGTTCAGGGTGATAGACCACAGTGTTTCCTCACTAAGATAATCAAGGTCATTACTTTCTTGAGCTACTCAGGCTGTCTAAGTTCTTTCTTTCCTTTCTGTTTCCTACACATTCTTGAGAGGGTGACCTCTATCCAGCCTGTAAAGCTTCAAATAATCTATTCAGTCCCAGGAGACCTCTTGCATATTCACAAAACAAATAATGCCCTTAACACCCACTCAAGGAAGCTTAACTTACATTGAAACATAATTAGAACCTGTTGGTGAAATAAATATGCATCCCAGATAATCCCCTTTTTATGGGAATAGACTTCCTTTGGAAGTAAAATAAAGTATCTCCGTGACCCTCTTTAAGCATAACTTGGAAGACTGGATGGGCAATCATAAATGCACCCCAGGTCTGATCCTTGAAGCCCTCAATGAAAGGGGTCATAAGTAAAGGATTGCTTCTAAATCCTGAAAGCCCAAAATCCTGAAACCCAAAATGCTGAGACCAAAATCTTGAAAGTTCAAAATGCTGAAAACTCGAAATACTGAATCTGATAATATTGAAAACACACAGAATACCAGCACTTGCTATATTCTAGCACAAGTACATACAGAAACATATTACTCTTCATCCAGAAGGAGGGGACAAACCCCTCACACCCCCTGCTACTTAAATATATCAACTCCAAGATAGCACTCCAGAGAACAAAATGGCAAACATACCATTACGTGCTTCATGCCTGCCTGTTGTAACCTTAGTCATGTTCCCTTCTAAATTGCTATACTGCAACATAACTCATCTTAACGTAGTGAAGTGCAATCTTGGAGTTGATATATTTAAGTAGCAGGGGGTGTGGGGGTGCATGGGGGCTTGCCCCCCTGCTTACAGTTGGAGAATAATATGGTTTGTCTTTTATTTGTTTCTGTATGTACCTGTACTGGAATATGGTAAGTGCTGGTATCCTGTGTGTTTTCAATATTATGAGATTCAGTATTTTGTATTTTGACCATTCAAGATTTTGGTCTCAGTATTTTGGGTTTTAGGATTTTGAGCTTTCAGGATTTAAAAGCGAACACATAACTAAGTATGAAGTAGTCATGACAATGGGAGCCTACATGTGGAGGATTATCACTGGCTTACTAATGGTTCTCTGGATCAGCAGCCTAATATTGACCTATAAACATATGAGCCTAGATTGTTTTGTGCCCAGAAACTTCTTATTGTTCCGTTTGCCTTGTATAGAATTTATAATTAAAGAATTCGCTAAGAATGTAATATTAATTAAATATTACCATATAATTACAATATTATTGCAATCTTTTTTTTCAGTTTTAGTATCAGCTAACTTTACCTAACGTCTTTTTCCCACCACTTTTTTTTCTTCCTTTGAATCTTGGCAAATTGTAGACATATCCTTTCTTGTTAGTTTAATCCACATTACTAGGGTTTGGGCATCTACCAGCTTCCTTTCATTGGCTAAGCTAATTTCCTGCCTAAGATACAGACAGGAAGGATGGAGGATGTCTCTGTACCATATTAAGGTTTTATATGCTGTAAAAAAGATATTCTCAAGGTTATTTTTGTTCAGACCTCTGCACTACTTGTAATTAATGGGTGGATTTTTGCCTTCATCAGTGTTATCAGGATACAGGAGTCCTGCCACTCAAACTAACATCAACTGTCTGCATTAGGGTTCTAGTTTTTTTTCCTGCCATTGTGTTTTTTTATAAAAAACACAATTTGTTTTGGAGAATTCAGTGGTCAAGATTGAGAGAATATATCATTTCCTCATCCCATACGCTTATTTTCATGTTCCATTTCCTGCTTTTATTGGCATAAGCTATCAATTATGGTTTTAACATTAACATCTAAATCTCTCTCTCTTTTGTAAAGGACTCTAAGGCAGCAGATTCAGAGTTTTTGGGAGGAGATAGGTGGAGTTACTCAAGGTCACAGGTGAGGCAGCATGCTGCAATGTTATCTCAGTGTGATTTAATGTATGTTGATGGATGTTTGTTGCAGATACATAAATCTAAGAACAGGTGCAACAGCAGAACAGAGTGTGCTAGGGTGGCCATCCAAGGAGGATTTGCTCCCTTAGTCTCTGATCCAAGAACACAGTAGCCCTAAATAATGTGGCTGCAGATGTCTGTATGTGGGTAAGGACATGAGTCATGGAACTAAAGGGATAGCAGGCTTCTTAGTAATGGGAAATCAGTTGGCTTTAACCAATTAACTGCAGCAGTGTAGGACAGGATAATGAGATATATGTACAAATTCTGTTTTTGGCAACTTCAGCAGCCCCCCATTGAATGAACATTTAGTGTATATGATATTCTGGGAGTAAGAATGTACTTGCCAATAACACAGTGTATAACTTGTGTAAGGAGGAAATATTCTAGCAATTTGTTAGAATACTTTCAGCTGATTTGAATATTTTTGCATGAGTTATTTGGCATTGAATGAAAAGTATTATATAAGCTTAAGAGTGATCTCTAGATAGTTAATTGAGTCCTGGATTGTTTGGCTTCTTATGTTATTTGAAGTGAGAAGAGTTATACCATCAAAGCCTTTCTTAGGGCCAAAGAGTCTTGCCAGTGCTAATATGTGGCTGCTTGGTGGTAAGCCAGTGCTGTGTACCCTTAAAATCCTTTGGAACAGCTTTAGATGAATTCCCAGAGTGAAGCAGATTTGGGTCATATAAGGGATCCCTGGGTTTTGGGAATGAGTTCTGAAATACTAACTGAGAAAAGCAAGGGGCCAAGAATAGAAGTACTGTGGAACTCTGGCTTTAATTGAGTCATAGTTTGAGAGGTCATGTATGCTGGACAGGAATAAATACCTTCTACAACTGAAAAAAAAATAGCTCCAGTATGTTGATTCAGGTCCATATTTGACTGGTTGTTGATTGTCATTTTGAGGAATGTTGTGAAGCTATAGTGTCAGTTACTGAATCCATGTTCTGTAGGAAGTAATTCATATTCATAATGTCTATTACTTGTCTATATACCATTTTATTTGGAAGCTTACATTTTTTATTAGGTGGAGTTTGGCCAGGGAAATGACAGATATCAAAAGGAGAAACAGGATGCCATATTTTGGCACTGCACTGATGTAGTTTGTTTTCAGACTTCATGCAGCACCCTGGAACCAAGGGAGGAACTGAATAGGTGTGTAGAGCCTTAACAATGCAAGAAACCCTCAATAGAACCTTGTCTTAGAAGGTTTAACACATATTTGAAGTAGGCACTGAAAAGAGAATCTGTGTTGTTTGAGAAATTACTTAACAGTGGTAATGACCTCACAAGATGAAGTACCATGGCAGAGCTAGCTACCTGGTGGTGTAAACCTTAGCTCAAGATGATTGTAACTGCAAAAGTGACGCCCCGACCCCATGTGCAAAATGGGAAAAGGGTTTTGATGGATGGGTGGAATGACCTCACAAGAGCTTAGTGTGTTGTTTGATGGCATGAGAATCAGGCGATGCTGAGTACTGAGGTAGACTGTTTGGAAAAATCAGCGAAGCTTGGGCTAAGGATGCCAGCTGGCCTGAATGTTCAGTGTGAATGAGCCTAGCTTCCATTGAGACAAATTTGACTTCTTACTAGAATTTTTAGGTTGGTTAAAATACTTTTGATGAAGTTAGCTTTCCTTCTTTTACTTCTGTCCTCAGCCTGTTCTGTAACTCCAGGAATATGACATATTTCCCTGGCATTCCAGTGGGTTTCTAGTCATTTCAAGCTTTGTTCTTTCCAAAAGATAACTTTATTAAAATATTTGAAGTAAGCTACGAGGAACTGGCAGCTTTAATAATATGTATTTTAGTAAAGAAGGTAGCTAAAATTCAGAAAAAACATTTGGTCAGTTTCTTGTTATCTGTGGTTTAGTCATACTGTGAGAGAAAGGATCCAAAGAAATGTTTTCTTTGCATACAGATAAGCACTGTCCCCTTCCTTTGACTAGTGAACTTAATATATTTACTTTCTAATAATTACAGCACTGTTAATTAGTAAATAATTTATTGATCTGGCGATTTGATTTATGTTATGAGTTGCTCATGAACTTCATCCTACAGTCCCGAGTTTGGTTCTGTCACTTTACATTTGCCTGTTATGTGACTCTTAGCAAGTAACTTAATCAGATAGTAATCTTAAGCCTCCATGTAAATGGGCATCAAACCAATTAGACAACCCAGTAAACAATGTAAATAAAAATGTAAAAAAAAAAGTTAGGGAGAACCTAGATATTGAAACTTCTATTAGGTTTGTTATGCTTACTGTACTAGGACAGAGGTATTTGCAAAGTAGTGTCTGGTATTCTCACCCAACAACTGAATTAGACCATCTTTGTTTAAGTTAAGTTTGTGTCACTCAAACAAATTAAATTGTATTTGGAAATCTGTTCTTCAGTCCACGAAATATAGGAGCTAAGAAGGAGGAATGTCTGTGAACTTTATCAGAAAAGATTTTGTTGTGGCCACCCGTGCTTATCCAAAATATCGCCCATTAGGTTTCATTGTAAGAGTCTTTGATAAAATGGATGGTTGTTCTATCACTTTTGATCACAGAGAGATCATCACTCCATGAAACTGTCTTTAGTCTATCTGTCTGTCTGTCTGTCCTTAACAGTTGGTACTATTACATATTCCATGAAGAAAGGAGAAGATCTGGTCTCAGCTGAGATAACACCCTAGTGATACATATGAGTCGATACTTTAGATGTATCGGTTATATTGCACAAGATTCTCAGGCATCAATGAGTGGGTTTAAACCACTGATTCTTTGTTTTTTAGGAGGGAGATTAGTACTAGGGTATAATAGTGAGTTTTATTAAAAGGGAAATTAGTACTAGGCTATAATCATGAGTTTTATTAGAAGGGAGATTAGTACTAGGGTATAATAGTGAGTTTTATTAGAAGGGACATTAGTACTAGGGGTATAATACTGAGTGGCCAAATGACCTAGCTTGTGTGAGGTGTCTCCAGTCAGGTTTATTAGCAGATGACAGCAGGTTCATAGAAAAATGTAAAGCCACCTTCTATTTTTTTTTTTTTTTGTAGATAAATAAATGGCAGGCAAGACAATTCTGATCTTTGCTTGGATTCCAAGATGGCCACCGACTAGTCTAGTCCTTACTCTCTGAGCTCCTCACAGCTATTTAACTTTTGTTTTTTTTTACAACTTTACATCAACCTTTTTCCTCAAATTTTTATACTAAAAGATTTTATAAATCTTTTTCTACGCATTTGGATTATTTTTTCTTCTGGAATTATTATCCTGGGATTTATTTTACCTCAGAACATTCTTGGTCTCTCTGCTGCTGGGACTCCTACTGCTCCAGTCTGTTCCTGGTTCCTGGTATCCTGTTAACTGCATTCCATTTCTGGGCATGGCTACAAAATCTGACTCCATGGAGACTCAGCCTACAAAGGCCAAATATACTTCAATGCTCTCTCCTGAAAAGATTCAGGTTCAAAAGACTGAAATCATCTAGACAACCTACAGAAACTTTTAATGTAAGTAATAAAGATTTAAATGGCTCAAATTTCCTTTTAGAAGAACTAAAAATAGCATTAAAACCAATCCAAAGTGCTATACAAAACTTTTCAGAACAGTTTGCAGACTTTAGTAAATCTTTAAAGCAAATAAACGATAGTATTGTTACTATTGAAAATAAAATCTTAGCTTTGGAGGTTAAAACAGACTTATTGGAAAGTGACTTTAAATCTAGAGATAAAACTGTTTCAGATTTACAAGCTAAAATATTGGATCTGGAAGCCAGGAGTCAAGAAATAACATCATTATTCGTGGTTTACCTGAATCTTATGACAATAAAAACTTGTTATCTGTGACTAAAAATATCTTTGAAACACTGTTAAATTGTGAAGCTTCTTCAAAATCTATAATTGTAGAGAGAGCACACAGAGCACTGCGTACAAAGCAAGATTCTTCCACACCAAGGTTAATTTATACTAAGTTACTAAACTTTCAAGACACTTTCCAGATCCTAGAAACTGCTAAAACAAAGAAACAATTCATATGGAAGTCTCACAAACTATCATTTTCCCAAGATCTTCCTGCACAGATCAAATTAAATAGACAAAACTAGCCCCTATTGTGCTGACTTGATAAAAGAGGGATTAGATTTGAATGGCATATCCTAATACCTTGTCTTTCACAGCTAATGACAAAAGATTTGTATGTTCAGATCCTAAAGATGCAAAAGACATTTTTCTTAAAACATTAAAAAAGCTTCCTGACACTGTATCTTAATATTCTACTGTTAAAGAACTACAATAAGGTTTGATTTTTTCTTTTCTTTAATCTGACAGTATTTGTGTTACATGATTTGTAATTCTGGTGTGACATAATTATATTACCTTAAGAACTTGTCATGTAATTTACACATGATGGATTTGGTGTGACAGTGTGCAGTGACAGGATATATGCTTGTTAGATTTGTGTGGATTAATAGAAGCATTTAAATTCCTGTATTTACTTTTTTCTCTTTCTCACATATGCTTGCTGTGTAAATAGATAATATGTTAATTTTACTACAAGCTTTGGAGTTACAGCCTTCTGTGTAAGCTAAATGATTTTTGGAGGGAAAAACATTCCATCTCAACATTCTAGCAAGAAAATCTTCCCCTCAGAGTTCCAGCTGATGCTCTGCATGAACATGCACACTACAGTCTCTCTGAGATGGATGGTGATGTCATCATTTGTGAGGAAAGAAGGACAGTTTCAAATACACAAGTCTGCTTGTTTTCAACAAGTATGCAATAGCACTAACTTTTAATAGATCTGGCTATTATTTAAAGTGTTTTCTCTTCATAAATGAAGGTTGCTTTTAAATTTAAACAGATTCATGTCACATAATATATTCAGTGACTTTTAGTGTGTCTGCATGACTTCAAAGCAAGCTGCTACTTTCATAAAGCAGAGTGAAAATATTTCTGGAAACAAATGAACAGGTTAGTTTTATATATTAAAATTCTAAAGGATGTGTAAAGAAATGAACATATTTTCCTATTCAGAATATTTTTTCATACAATATTTTATATTATACTGAAGTGTTTAATTTGACAAATGTTACAAAGTATACCTGTTCATATGAAAGTTTCATGTTCTTTCTATTCTCTGCTCTCTCTCTTCTCAGAGGCTGGATGTGATATTTATGATTAGTAGTTTATGTTTAAGAAAGCCTTTACTTATTTGAAAGGTTTGAAATAACTATCTTTAATATGATTAGCTGAATCTACATATGTATATTTAAGCCCTTAGATTTACTGCATTTAGCTTGCTTGTTTCTGTTTTAATTAGATGTTCAAAATGTTTACTTTAAAAGCCTTGTCTTTTCATGCTGTTTTGCTATGTTACATCTATAGCTTAGAAGAATAGTATGGCTACATAACCTAACAGAGTCATTAGTAAAATATTCAAAAAGTAGATTTAAAATTATATGTATGCACATTGTTGTACATTCAGTCCAATATATATGATGCTGTTTAAGTTACTATTTAATAATATAATTATACTTTATTCATGTATATTAACTAATGTTAAAACCTTACAGCTTATAATATTTCATTTTGAATAGTTCCTGTACTATTATTATTTAGTTAATAGATGCATCTCCAGACTGAATTGTTTTCCATTTTGAGATATGGTTGCTTGGTAGTTGTTTTTTGCTTTATTTGAACTATAACTAAATACTCATTCTACAGGTATTAGTGCTTTTATCATACTAATGGTCATGTTGATTAATGAAATTATCACTAAAGTACTAAAGAAGGTTCAGTAGATAGTGCATGACTATTATCTTTAGTTCAGTAATGCTATGCTTATTTACTTATATGATAATGTTACCAGTTGGTTTTGTTATACTTATATATGTTATCTTACATATCTTTCAGTTTTAATTGTATTACTTCTTATGATAGAGTGTTCTAGTTAAGCAGAGTGTAATTTATTTATTATTTACTTGTTTCTCTTTCTCTTGAAATACTTGAGGAAATACATTTAATCACTATAAATTTCAATTTAAGGATAGGAGCTTTAGATTAGTATTAGAAGTAGGGATTAAGCATGTTGGACGTCTTGAAATTAGTTAATTTTGTATATATTTTAGTAGTATTACTCGGACTTTATGTTATGTTAGGCTTCCTTTGAGTAATTTGTATTCTAACTTGAGGTTATTATTATCTATAATTACAATGTTTTTCATGTTCTTCTGCTCTTCCTTTATCACAGGGGATTGGTGGGTAGGCACTAGGGTTAGGATAAAGGTTATTATTATACATTTCATGGTTCTTAAAAAACTTTTTCTTTTTTTTCAACAAATGTTATTTGATGACTTGCTTGAATACTTAAAGACTGTTTTTCTTTTATTTTTTCTTCTTCTTTTTAATGTTGTGTTGGATTTGCACCTTGAGTTCACTTTTATAGCATCAATAATGATTATACTTGTAGAATATGCCTGTTGACATAATTTTAGATTCTTGGAATGTTAGAGGCATTCAAGATAAAGCGAAAAAGTCACTATTATTTCATATGATCTTTAAATCACAGGCTAACATTTGTTTTATTCAAGAGACCCATATTTCACGTATTGATTGGAATAAAGAGTTAAAAAAATGGATCAAAAGATTATAGCTTCAGGTGACTCTTCTAACTCCAGAGGTGTAGCTATAATCATTAAACAAAAATTCATTGGGAATATTATTGATGTGAAATTTGATGATGGAGGTGGTGCTTATTTACGCTTCTATTGCTGGTTTGAACAAACCCTTATTAATTTTAAATCTATATGGCCCATGTAATTCACAATATTTGTTCATTTTAAAAATTTACAATATTCTTGCATCCTATAAGGATCATCATATTATAGTGGGTGGTGACTGGAATGCAGTTATAAACCCTGTAATTGATCGTTCCGCTCCACTGTCACCTATAATCTTCAGTCTACTCTGGCTCTAAATGATTTGATGACAGAATATAATTTAATAGACCCCTCCGCACTGTTAAAAATATAAACAAGAATGATATATATACTTATTATTCTAAGTGCTATCATTCGTGGTCCAGATTAGACTTCTTTCTAATTTCAGATTATATTTCAAAATATATTGTGGACTTTACTACAGAACCCAGATTCTTTTCGGATCACTCAAGAATTTCACTAAAATTGAACATAAAACCCAATATCAAAAATAAAACTATGTTTAATAAGTGGACCTTAAATAATAACTTATTGTCAAATGAAGATATTTGCAAACAAGCTTCAGAAATCCTAAATGAAATGGTGAATAGTCTTGAATCATCAGACATTCCTTATGACATACAATGGGCTGCATGTAAAGCAAGATTAAGAGGTTTATTTATTAGTAAAGCTGCTTTTTCAAAACAATACTTTAAGAAAGAGGAATTCTTAAAATCAAGAATTTCTTCGTTGGAAAATCATCTTAGTCTGAACTATGATGCTACTTTAGAAAAACAAATTTTTGATTGTCAGAAAGATTTAATTCTGCTTCACCAAAATAACCTCTCCTTAGCTGAACAAAAGCTACTTGCTTCATATTCAGAGTGGGCCCAGGTTCCATCTAAATTGTTAGCGAGAATTATTAAAGTTAACTTCAGAAATCCAAATATTACATCTTTATCTTATAATAACAGATTATATAATACTGATGAAGAGATTATTCAACTTTTCACCTCTCTTTACACTGAGTTATATTCAGGTTCTTCTAATTCTGTTAAAGATAATCACTCAAAACTCTTTTTAGACTCTTTGCAGTTCCCTAAACTTAATGATAATCAGCAAAACTACTTTCTACCCCTATATCGGTACAAGAAATCTCGGATTCAATAGATAATCTTAAATTGGGTAAATCTCCGACCTGATGGTTTTACTCCAGAATTTTTCAAAACTTTCAAATTGGTAGTTCTTCCCTTTCTATTTAAAGTTTACAATCATATAAGAGTTAATGATATCTCAGATATTCATTGGAACACATCCAAAACCATTTTAATTCTAAAAAATAATAAAGATAAATCTGACCCAGTAAATTATAGACCCATTTCTTTAATTAACGTGGATATTAAGATTCTGTCATCTATTCTGGCTAACAGATTGAAACGGATTTTACCCTCAATTATCTCGTCAGATCAATCAGGTTTTATGTCTCAGAGACATGCTTGGGATAATAGTCTATCTTTAGAGACTATACTTCATCTCATTAAGAAAAATCCAAACCCTATATATGCTTTGATTATAGATGCATCAAATGCCTTTGACAGAGTATGTTGGAACTTTCTATTTCAAACTATGTTATGTTTTAATATTCCCTTATTCTTTATAAATTTTTTTAAAGTTTTATATAAGAATATGTCTACTAGACTATACATTAATGGTCAATTTTCTGCTCCGATAAAGATCACTAAAGGAACAAGACAGGGTTGTCCATTGTCCCCTTTTCTTTTCAATATTTACTTAGAACCTTTGCTATTGTTTATTACTCAAAATACTTTTCATAACATCCCTAGAATTCTTAATACTAATATTCATTTCTCTGCTTTTGCGGATGATTTAGTAATCTACTTTCAAACTCCATTATCTGATTACAGAAAAATAATGAATTCTATTGATTATTTTTCTTTGGTTTCCAACTATCTTTTAAATTCTACAAAAACTCATATTTTTCCCTTAAATCATTTAGCACACAAATCTTTTTGTTTCCAGGCGATCATTTTCAGTTTACTTATAATATAAAATATTTAGGAATCAATTTAGAACACAATAATAAATCTTTCTTTCAAAATAATATGAATAAATTATGGAACTCTATATTGTGTGATATGGACAGATGGAAGCATCTAAACCTTTCATTTCTTTCAAGGGTGGCCATTATTAAAATGAATATTCTGCCTAAATTTCTTTACCAATTCTCATCATCTGATCAGATAATTTCAAAAATTTTTTGAGTCTGTAAATAAAGCTTTGGCAAAATTCATATGGTTCCCTAAATCTGTTAGAATTTCCTATTCTAGATTGGCATTTTCGAAGGACAAGGGAGGTTTGGGTTTACCTAATCTTTATCTCTATTATTTGATTGTCTCATCCAATAAACTTCTTACTATCTCTAAATTCAATAACACTTCTTATCCAAATCACTCTTTATGGATAAAATTATGGTATAATTATGTCATTTCTAATAATTTAAATCCTGAAGCTATTCCCTTTATCTCTCTGGATAGTTTATTTATTAAAAAATATATCTACAGTATTTAAACAAAAGATTAGAGATTTCCAAACCCTACTCAAAATGTGTAAACTAGAAAAGATCTCGCACCATGTTCAGCCAATTCATCTAAATCCAAATATATTATTGGACAATAAACTTTTGAACTTAACAAACTATCCTTTAATTAAAAATCTAAAAGTAGGAGATGTTTTGAAATATCTTGACTTGCCTTTATCTGACTGGCGTAAGTTATTGAAAGTAAACTGGAATTACTCACCAATTCTTACACAACTAAGAGCAATAATTAAAAACAAATTTGTATCTCTGGTCCCCATAGACTCACAATTGAAAAACCTTAACACGATTATCAAAATACTTTCATCATCTGATAAAATGCTCTCAAACTCATATAAATTAATTAATTCTTTAATGATGGACCACAACTGTCTTTTATCTAATGTTTGGTTGAATTATAATTCCCAATTGTCAGAATCTCAGAAAGTCCTGGCTATTAGACACACTAAGGAATTTATCCCTTTTAAAAAATTAGCATACACACAATTAATGATTAATAATGATGCCTACTTTACCCCAATCAAATTAAACAAATTTAACCCAAATAAGTCCCCTTCGTGTTCATGCTATTTTCATCCCCAAGCAGACCTCCTTCATATTCTATGGTATTGTCATTTTTCTCACAGATTGTGGACATCTTTGAAAGTCAGACTGCAGAAAATGGGATATCAAAAAACCACGTTGATGTGGGAATTTGCTATTCTACATATTCCATTGATTCATCTTTCAAAAGTTGATATTCATGTTATCATTTTTATTTGCTCATTACTAAAACTTTATATAATACAAAATTGGATTGATCGTTCTAAATTAAAATGGGTTACTTTCCAGAAAATGGCTTTTAAATTTATTGATGCTCAAAGATACTTAGGTGGAAGTCCAAAAAAAAAGCTATTAGAAAGGTTGTGTTAGAAAAGGTTCTAAACATATTAAATAGTTAATGTTAAATATTTTTTTTTTTCTCTCAGGTTGCCTAACTTGTATATAGTGTACATATGGTGTATGTTTTATTTCTAAATAACTTATCAAAATCTCATGAAGGTTGTTATCACTAGATGAATTGTTATATGTTCATTTATGCCTTCTTGTTATGTATAATCTTTTAATTGTCTTGCTATTCATATAATTAATAAAAAAATTTTTGAGAAAAAAAAATTCTGATCTTTGCTAAGAGAGGCAGCAAAAGGAGGGAGGACTGTGTCCACCAAACTGAGATGTCCACATGTCCGTGGATGAAGGTAAACTTATTTAGGGAGATCCCATTGCATTGGGGCCTTTCTGTTGTAAGTTGAGATGGCAGTTTTTTTTGTTTCATAGCAGGGAGAGTGAGAAGGGGGTTAACAGAACTGAGACTCTGTGTTGTGGTGGATGCTCCCAGATAAGCATGAGGAAGGAGTGTGAGAGTGTAATATAATTAGTAGACAGAGGCAATGATGTGATGGGAATGAGTACATGAAAAGATCCATTAATGGTAGTAGAGGACATATAATACAAGGCGATTGAACCCCAGTTGTATGGCTTATAGGGATAAAGCCTGGACTATGACCCTGACAATATGAAACTGAATGGTGGCTTGGGCACTGGAAGATCAGGTGGTAGGTAGCAGTGAGCATGCCCACTTTTGGTGGCATGCAGGGGTAGTACCTGTTTGGTTGCTATTTCCAGCAAGTTGAAGGTTGCTGTTCGTCATTGACTGGGACAATGTCAGCTTGGTTATCCCAAGCCTGTGGTGGTTGGTCTCATGAGTATGTGTGCGTGTGAGAGTATGCACAAGCCATGGGGAGGCATTATGTACCTCATGCTGGTGCAGTGACGAAGCAACCACCTAGGCATGGGTTTACAGATTAATAAAAATCTTCTTTTTCTGGCTTTTCCCGGTTGGGGTCGCCACAGTGGAACTCTGGTCCACTAATGATTGGCAGTAGATTTTTACGGTACTGAGGTGCCAGCCTGATGCCCATTCATGCATGTCTTTCAAACGCCACTCGACTGCGGGGAGGGCATGCAGACTCCACACATAAGGCGTTCCAGCTGAGAATCGAATGGGAGAACCTCTTGCTGTGAGGTGACAATGCTACTGCTGCACCACCGTGGCTTAATTAATTACAGATTAATAAAAATGCCTATCCAAAATAATGAGGATTTCATTAATCCCCATCAGTAGGTAATTGGTGGCACCATAAACATTTGTGAGCCATTTAGTGAGCCTTGAAGGACAGGAGAGGTGCAGTGGGTAGTATTAGACCTTCAAAAGCTTCCAGTCAGTACAGTCTGTAGAATGGCACTGGTGAACCACTGACTGTGCAGTTAATGTAGGAATGAAAGCTAACGGTCCTCAGAACTCAGCTAAAAAAGCCCTCATTACTGCCTAGTTGATTGCACCTCTTGGACAAGCCCTCATTACTGCCTAGATGACTGCACCTCTTGGACAAGCCCTCATTACTGCCTAGATGACTGCACCTCATGGACAGCTCTGACTCTGAGACTAGGTTTACTTCCTGGGTGGGAGACTGGAACCACCCTATTTACAGGCAAGCATGGGTGCAAAATAGCAATTAAAAAAATAGAAAGTTATTGATGACAGTTGATAGGGTGTAGTGGGTTGCAACCCTAATCTAGTTAAATCTATCCAAGGAGGAAAAATATCTAGGGCAGGAGCACATAGAAGGACTCAGAATACAGAAAGACTCTCTGAAAAAGGAGGTGTTGAAAATCTTTATTCTGGCTGTAGATAGAAAAACTGGGAATTCAGATTGTGGTAGGTATGATTGTCACCGTTTGGAACCTTGTATGTTTGCAAAGCTTCTTTGCTTACATCATTGTTTTTAGCAATAAATAATAAAACAGGTTGGAGTCCCTTATTCTAGGAGACACAGTAGTCGGTTGCAGGAGCTGAAGTGTAATTATAGTACTTTGAAGTGTGGAACTTGGGTTTTTGGTTGGTCAGCTAATCACCAATAGAACAAAGACCATTTGGTCAGCACATGCTAACCGATTGGAGCTTTGTAGACTGATACATATAAGTTACTGCCATGTTGCGACCTTTTATTACTTTAACTGGTGTCAAACACTGATTCAACTTAAGTGTTTTTCGCAAGCCTGGTGATTGCAAACAGAAGTATAGCTGACAGCAATGTGCAAATACAGCAGATGGTACAAGAGAATATGCAGGCCCACTGTAAAAAGCTTGGCAGCTACAGTGCAGCGTCTTATTATTCACATTATGTAATAAAGTTTGAATATAATGCATCAAAAGAATGGTTTACATGCAGCATGTGCAGTTCAGTAGGATTCAGTAAGCCATCTTGTATAAAACAGTAACTGCACTGGGTGATTAAGTAAAAGCTGTAGACTTTCAGACTTAGTAGTCCGTGAAGCCTGGTTTTCTGAAATTAGACTAAGTAGGTGTTTTAATGTTAAATGGTTTGATCATAGCAGGGAGTTTGTGGCCATGGGTTTCAGACTCCCTTTAGATTGAAAGTTGTAGTTTTACTTGTTGCTATTTTATGGTCCCAAAAATGCAGTTAAAATAAACAATTTTTTGTCATTGGGGAAAATAAATAAACAAGCGCGGATATTTGTTGCATTTGGAAAACCCCCTGGGGAAGTTCAAAAACACAGTCTACTGCCAACTATTGTCAGCATGTCACTTATTTACTTTGAGCCTGCAAGTACTGAGTGCATTTTTGTGTAGGATCAGAATTGTTTATTATAGTTTTCCAAATATACTTGCTGCAGATGTTAGAATTTGTTCACAGTGAACATGCATATTTTTCTTTTTTCTCAGGGTGGCAAATATGTTTTACATACAATCAAAGTATATTGTATTGTTAAATAAAATCACTAGTTGCCACTAAATATGATATCATCAAGCGTTTGAAGCCTTCAGTCAGATGCTTCATTCCTAATGTGTAGGGGGATTAAGTTCTGGTTGTATTGCAAGTGAACTGCATTCAGTTAGCAGCTTGGGTACAGAAAAGGTTGGGTGAAGAGGGTAGCAGTAAATATTTGATACAAGCCCCAACCTACCCTATGGGATGGAGGTGGCTAGACCTGAGGCACTGTTGGTCTCCTACCTTGTAAATGGGGGAACATCTGGAAGCAGCAATAGAGGTGCATGATGTACTCCTTGATTAAGCTTTAGGATTATTAGATGCTGTTGGGGGCAAGTGAAGACCCTCCCACAAGAGAGTCTTCCAGGAAAATCGACACTCATGTGGAACTCCCCAGCCACACTGGAGAAGAAGGTAAATGGTGACAGCCAGACCATCCATACTGAATGCTTTCCTGGTGCTTGACTGTCACCCCAGGGGAATGAATGCGTTGAATGGCCTCTGTTTCAGTTTGAGAATGAATATAAAATGTCAAACTATTTATATTTTTGGATTACTTTTTTTTTTTTTTTTTTTTACTATTGTCAAGTACATGTGAATTCAGGTGTTGGACCTAATGTGTTGGCATATGTATCATGGGTGATGATGTTTTTCCATGTTTTTATGTAACACATTCATGAAAACTGTATTATATAAACTGAGCATGACCATAACTTTAGAAAAATCTGCTGTATGTTTTCTTTAGTGCCTTTAGTGTATTGTGTGGTTCCTGCTCTTAATGGGACAAAATCCCCCCCACCCTTCTTCTGTATTTATTTATTTTTTTAGTTGGTACACCGATTTACTAAACTGATTTTTAAAAGTATTTAGAAACAGCCACTGATTTTCTAAGGTTAGTATGTCATCCCTCCAAAGATTAAAGGTTTAGTATCTGAGAAAGAAATAAAATGGCAAATCAGGTTGAATGCAGCAATACCCCCGGGATTAAATGAAACTATACCCACTAAACCTCTGTTAAGAAATTAATTAATTATTTATTTAATATTATGAAATGTATTGAATGTGATATATTTGTATTTTTCATATTTGTACATAAATGTATATTTATTATGAGTTTTGTAATGAAAGCATTTACATATATACATTCATTACTATAATACAGCAAATAAGTTATATATTTTTAACATTTTCTATATTTTTAACATCATGTATAAAATTATTAAATACGAGTATCAATTCCACTGTAGTACCCTTATAGAGTATATGAGATGCATATTATATACATTTTTAGTTAATTTTATTACCATTGGTAGGCTATGCATATATGATGAGTTTTTATTAAAGAATATTAATTTATATTATATTATTGTTCTAGATATTACATATGAAATGAATTATTTATTATTATAGGGTTTTTATACTATGCTAGGTTTTAAAAGAGAAAGGTTATTAAACAATGTATTTGATGTTATGAATGTATTTGATGTTATGAGTGAGCAAAGTGATGTACATGTAACTTTAAGATGCCTCACAATTAATTGATCTAATTTTTGATTTTTGGCGGTTTTTTACACTATTTAAGGACTATTGTCAGTATTAGATTTTGTTCTGAAGAAGTCTACAATCTAAACCACTGCATTTATTTTGTGTTTGAACAATAGTAATAGTAATAAATTGTGGATCGTGACATTACTGCTGGAACTATCTTTATTCTTTGTTATCCCTCCAAAGATGTTACTATTTACTTAAATGTAACAATCTATAGAGGCAATGTTAACAAGAAGTTTTGCTCTACTGTTTTATAAGAAACCTACATATGTAAACACTTACATACAGTTTTATAGTGACCATTCATTATGGCCAAAAAGAAATCTGGTAAAAGGTCAGATGATCAAATTACCAAGAATGGTCAGTGAAGATTAGATGTTCAATGGTGAGTTTATTAAAATATGTGAAATATTTGTTGAGAGAGACTACCCCACTTACTTAGTGTACCAACTAAAAAAAATAAATAAATACAGAAGAAGGGGGGGGGTTGTCCCATTAAGAGCAGGAACCACACAATGCACTAAAGAAAACATACAGCAGATTTTTCTAAAGTTATGGTCATGCTCAGTTTATATAACGCAGTTTTCATGAATGTGTTACATAATAACATGGAAAAACATCATCACCCATGATACATATGCCAACATATTAGGTCCAACACCTGAATTCACATATAGAACAGGCAGCAGTTTTAAAAGGATTTTTGAGAATAACTCAGACAGTAAACATGTAAGTATTATAAATTCATCCATGAAGGACTATACATAACTGTAAGCAGTCATAACAGGACCCTAAGATCACCAGGTCTTTGCTGTTGTAAAAGTGTGAGGGTGGTATATTTATCCAGCTGCCTGTCCTGTGATGCATTTTATGTAGGTAAAATAGAGAGGCAGCTGTGGCAGAGAATTTCTGAGTATACTTACCATACTAAAAACAAGGATGACAGAAACACCCTTTACAAACATTCCACCCAATTTGTTAACTTTAAAAAATTCTATTTTTTTTTTTTGTCATCAACAAATGTGAAAAATAGAGGGAGTAACTGGGAGGACACACTAACCTATACAGGACTGTGTTGGAAACTACTCTTAAATTCAGCTAATGCATTGGTGATAAATGAAGCACATTTCATTTACTAACTTCTTAGATTATGACCTGCAAAATCACAACCCACGTGTAGTAAAAACCTGTTACATATCTAGTTTACAAATATACTTTTTACGCATTTTTAAACGCATAAGTTTTAACAGACATCGCAACCTGAGTTAGCCTGTTTTTGTAACATGTTTAACAGCAGCCAATTTTTAGGTTATACTATTATCATTTTACCTATAGGTAATGTATTTAAACTACATTTTTGGACATTTAAGGCTTTGAAGGATAAAATGGTTTTAATTAAGTATTTATAAAAGTATTTTTATTTTCATTTTAACTATTAAAGTGAATATTTCTTGCATCGTGGGACTTGCTTTACTGGTGTAGCTACTTGATTTTTGCTTCACTTGTTTATCATTGGTGTGTGTGTCATGTGGTTGTTTGGCATTTCAAGTTTTGTTTTGTACACTCCTGCCTTCTATCTGATCTTTTTCAGACGTTCAGCATCTAGTTATTAGCGACAAGATTCCAAGGTAGAATTAAAAGACACTATTTTAAATATCAATTTGATCAACTATATTGTCTTAATGGCATTAAATCTGCTTTTTTAATTTTTCAAAGCGTTTTTTTTTTTTGGGGGGGGGGTCTATAATTCCTGGTTGATTTGACCAATTAAGTCATATTCTAGAAATAAGTTGTTACAAATTATTCATAATTTACTGTTATTTTCATTAAAAGTTATCTATAATGTATAACTAAGGTTAGAGCATATTGTCTTGCTTGGCCTGCAATGATACTTAACATTAAACTTTAAGATCTGCAAGCCAGGCATTGTGTGTACTAAGGGAGGAACCCTTTTTGTTTATGCAGTTTATACATCTCAAAAACAGACCTGATGTGTGTGTCAGTACAGTTTTTGCCTGAAATTCATTACCTTCTGTATAATCTGTGTCTTGCAAGGTCTTTCATTGACTTTTAGACCTAGTGTGGTCTGTCTCAGGTAAACCAAGAATAAAACTAGAATTCTATTTAGGTTTAAGTCATCACTATTTTGCTGTATGTATTATGCATTGTTTTGCATGGGTAGTGGGACTTTTTTTCCACCTAAGAAACATTTGTTAAAATTTGTCTTTATACATAAAGTGGTATACAAACTTGATTTACAGTCTAAACTGGTTTGATGGACTAATTGTATTACCTCTTCCTATCCCCTGTACTACAACTGTGCCACAACTCTGAAGTGAAGCTTTTATCCCCGCACTTAGAAAGTGGTCATTCTCGTGGATCACGCCATGGTAGAGTTCTGATAACTGTACTGCTGTGTCTGCTTTAGCTGTAATTTACTTAGGGTCTACATTACTGCTGCACATTTCTTTGCTACTGGTACTTATTGTTCAGTTAACAGTTTGCTTTAGTGGCCAGGTTTATGTGCATTAGGAATTCTGTAGCTAGTTTTTTAAAAATATAAAGCACCACATAGCACCTCTTTAGATCAAGAAAAGGATACCCAAGAGGACTAACTACAGTTCGGTTGTACTTTAAGTTCTGTTTTCTGTCTGGAAAGATAAACTGCCGTTTTACTGTACTGACTGTAAATCTCCTGCTAGTTGCTGCACTTGGCTGCAGACTTCTTATAGTACCCTGCAGCACCCCCCCCCCCACAATATCTTTTGTATCTTTAAACTGGATTATGCCCGGATTGCCTCAGCTTTTTCCCAATTGGGATAAAGCTGTCCCTGCATTTCTGCATGCTAAGATACAAATCCTCAACCATGACTGCCTAACATTTCTGTGTTTAAGTTCAGCACAGTCCTTTGTATTCTGCTGTGCAGTTTGCTGTTTCTCTTCAGACATTCTTGCCAGCTCATACTGAAAATTACTATTATTAACAGAGCAGGTCATAGCACATTTTTCAGTAGAAGCTGACATTTGTTTTCTGCTGTGGGTTAACCCTTGTACCATTAGTTCTGGTGGCAGCTTGACTTGTTCTAATATCAGGTACACCCACTTATGACTTAATTTCTCTCTCGCAGCCAGTAAGTTCCTCTGACCTTTGGGGCCTAACACCTTCTATGGGGCATGCCGTGGCTTTTGTCCTTCCTGGGCAGGGTATCACATCTCAAGGACTGTACCATTCTCTAGCTACAGGAAGGGGGGAGTGAGTGGGGAGTAGACATTGGTCACATTGTTCCTGACTCTGGATGGATGTCCAGTTCCCTACATGTTGGCACACTTTATAAGCTACTGCATGCTATGAGACATGGCCAAGGAATGGCCTAGGCCCTCTCCAGGTGGCAGTATCACTCATGCCTCACCCACAAGCCTAGCCTGGCTTCCAAACATTTTTCCTGAACTCCTAGTATCCACTAGCCTGCCATCATCAACCCCTTACCCTCTCTCCCACAACAAAGTGTCTCAAGCAGGCAAAGTCCATTCTTGTT